>NC_137551.1:7086497-7337157 GCF_963082525.1 Nesoenas mayeri | reverse complement strand
CCTGTGACTTCCAAAGCTCCAAATCTCCCCATTAGGTAAGCACCATCGTCTACCTGCCAAAATATCGAATCCCAATATGTTCGCTTTATAAGGACTCAGGGCAACTTCCACAGCCACTGTCCACTTTTCCCAGGCAGTAAAAGGTGGGTTCGAGCTAAAGGACATCTCTCTGCTACACCCGTTACCCCTACTATATTGATGGCCTTCCTTGATGGTTTAATCCCGAGTTTGTCAGCTTGCCGCCTGTTCAAAACACTGATTTGTGCGCCCGTGTCAATTAGAAATTTCACACTTATCCGCCTTGGACCAACGGGGATATGTATGTATGGTTTTTTATCACTGGACCATTGGCAAGAGAATACAGAGTGGGTGGGGCGGTCCCGGTTCCCATCCGCCTTTACTAGTTTTCTGATTCCCTTTGTGAGGACGCGAAAGGGTTAGTGTCTCACTTGTCCTCGGGGAGGGGGGCGGTTACCGGTGCCTTCTCTTTGTTCTCTGATCTTCCCTCTAAATATTCCACTAGCTCCTGTAAATGCTCAGTGGAGAGCTCGTGTACCAGTGTTCGAGGCATGCCCAAAGCAGTCGCACGGCGCCAGAGGTCGCTCCGCTGCAAACTGCTACTCTGATTTGACTGGCAGCCAAAATGCTCCGGTTTCTGTGACGGGGCGGGTGGCGGCCTGGTGGGGGGCGGTCCCTGAAGAGGCTCGGCTCGGCTCGTCTTCCGGACCGCCCGGCTTCTATACGAGCTGCCGCTCGGGTCTACCCACCCCATCTCGCGTCCATGTGTAACCACATTGTGTAAAATTTCCGCCAGGTTCAGGAGGACTTCGGGGATGTTGCTTATTACGATCGATAGCCCCCTGAACCTTTTCCTTAAGGGACTGAACATATATTTTCAAGGCATCCGGTAATCCTTTAATAAGCAGCCGAAGGTGGACCGGATCCACCGGCGCCGCCATAGCGGGGGACTGCCGGCCTCTTTCATACGTTGCTTGTACACAAGCCGCCTTTTGAACTCCCTCGGCAAGGTCTGATAAACCTTTTATAACAATTGCCACTGGCTGCCCACGTTCCCTGGGATCTATACCACCAGCCCAGTAAGCTACACGAGATGTAATGGACTGATCACCGTCTGGACCATCACTTAAAAATACCCCTGGGCCCCAGAAACCTGTGGCCTCGTCCTTACTCAATAATATTCTATCACCCCCAGTAAGTGAAACGCGCCAAAGATATTCAGTCTCTGTCTCGCCCGGCTTCCGTGAGAATCTAGTTTGTAAATCCCCTAGCTCCAGTCCTGAATATGGCGTGCTATGGGTAGCCGTGCGTGGATTTCTGCCTCGTCCATCCGTATGTGTTTCAGTTCTAATAAGAGGATGCACGTTCTTAGTCTCTACCCCCCGCCTCATCAATGCTGTTTTCAGAGTCAGTATCTCTGTCGAGAAGCGGGGGGGCCGAGGAGCACGCCTGAACTGGGGGGACGCTAGAGGAAGCTCTCATATTAATTAACAAAAACTCAAGTTTTTGTTCCAAAAAACCAAGTTTCTGTTCTAACAAGCCAAATCTCTGTTCTAAATAATCCGATCGTATGCTTTGCCGCGAAAAGTCCTGTATTAGAGAGTCAAACTGTTCGCTCTGCCGCGAGAGGTTTTGCTTTAAAAAGTCAAACTGTTCGCCTTGCCGCGAAAGGTCCTGTTTTAAAAGGTCAAACTGTTCGCTCTGCTGCGAAAAGTCCTGCTTTAAGGAGTCAAACTGTTCGCTCTGCTGCGAAAAGTCCTGCTTTAAGGAGTCAAACTTTTCGCTTTGCTGCAAAAAGTCCTGCTTTAAGGAGTCAAACTTTTCGCTTTGCCGCAGAAGGTTTTGCTTTAAAGAATCAAATTGTTTGCTTTGCCACAAAAAGTCCTGCTTTAAGGAGTCAAACTTTTCACTTTGCCGCGAGAAGTTTTCCTCCATTCGGTGCTTAAGTTTACACAGATCCTGTGCTACCTTTAAGCAAACACACAAACTGAAGCACATCGCGCACCACATAATGAAAAACCACGCCGCAAAATGCCAGGTTTCTGCAGAAATGTTACTCACCCCTCTAAAAAGTACCTCCATCTCTGATATCCTGCACGACTACGCCAAATTCTCACGGAATATTACCCCGAGGTTAATTTAAGGGACAACAGGGTCCAAAGCAACCTTTATTAAACCGGTGAGAACAGGGTTTTAGTATTCCAAAAGTGACTTAAATACAGGTTCGGATATCAGCTGGGGAAACTTATTTAGGGGCAGCAACCACTACAGCAGGCGGTCCACAGAGTGCATGCACGTGGCTTCACTCAAAACAATGCCGGAGTCGCCCCTGAGTCCCGGAGAAGCACACACTTGCCCAAGCCTATCGCAGAATTATTTTAAAGAGATACGCGTACTCGTAGTGAGTACGGAAAGTGTACACTCGCGATTGTGCGAGGGTATATTTGTAATACACTCGCAATTGTGCGAGAGCTAATTTACTTACACGTGCAAGTGTGCACGGAATATTACACATGCTTACGTGGAAGCACAGGAGGAAAACACACTCGCGGTTGTGCGGGGAAATAATTTAAAGTACGTGTGCAAACGTGCACAGAAAGTATAAATATACTCGCAATCCTGCGAGAAGTTTTACTCACAGCCGTGGCGGCGAGGCAAGCGGAGTCTCCATCCCGGGGAGCTGCGGGGGCCGTGGCTCCTGGCGGCAGTGGCTAAGCTCGTTCTCCGAGAAAACTCCACGGCAAAGGGAAGTTTTCGACGAGAGTCCCATTTATATGACCTTGACCTGACTGTAGTCATTCCTCCTGTTCCCGGAAGCCCCCCGAAAACATCCCCCACCCTGGGCATGGGCGCCCAGCGGCTTTTGCCACTAACGACTCTGCTATGGGTGCTCTGGGGCCAGACAAAGAAGCTGTTAGGCCCACGGCAGCCAGGAGAGAGGGGAATGTGCCCACTCCTCCATACTGAAGGAGGGAGGGGGAGAGTGGGGGCACAGAGGGGGAGAGAGGCGGGGGGGGGGGTGTTGCATTCTGCCACACTTGGCTATACAATCTTCCTTGTAGGGAAATCTTACTTTCATAGCTGCCAGGAGTCGGGTCCAGAGAGTAGTGGCGTTAGACTCTCTTGAAATTGCCCTGTCAATGGTGGAATCTCTTGACAGAGATCCCAGCTGCCTGGCTTCACCCCACCTTCCAATTCAATTGTTTCTGCCCCATTGTCCCAGCATCGGAGCAACCAAGTAAAAATATTCTCGCCTTCACGACGACTAAAGTCTTTTCACGGATCTCTCAGCTCACCTGGAGAAAAGGACCGAGTGGTGGTCACTTCATCTCCTCCCTGTCCTGATGGTGCCCCTTGGGTTGATGTTGGCCCTGTGCCATCATCTGCTGCACGGGTAGTCTTTCTAGTGACTTTCTTACAACCAGCAACTGATGCTGATATGGGTTTACCATCATTTGATTCATTTCCAGAGTCTGAATGACTGTCACAGTGATCGCTATGGTTACAGCAGCAACAGTGCCCAGTGTGTGAAGATGGGAGGGGCTGCCTTGTTAGCCTTTGAGACTGGAGAAGTAATGTTATCAGCAGCGGCCTTGGCAGAGGAACTCTGCGGAGGAGCTGTAGCTTCAGCCTGCGAAGCCGCCGTTGGGGGGGCAGTGGCTGCTGCGGCAGCTTTCGCTGTTTTCCTCTTTCTCGAGCGGCCAGGAGTGCTTTTTGCTAAAGCTTCCGAAGACGCACCGCAAATCTCAGGACTAAAAAGAGACGCAAACCTTCTGTTGAACGCCATTTCTCTTAACAGAAGCACAAACTGACACACATTCCGCAAAACAGATAACACACCATCACCGTTCTACCAAAACTCTGAGGATATTCAAAGCTCTCTAAAACATTTGCGAACTGTCCTAGCGAAAAAATGAAAGTATTGCTAGTCAGCCTTTCTAAAGATTCACTTGACCAATTAGCAAACATAGAGCCGTACTGCTCTTTAATCTCTCCTGGAGGCTTTTCAAGGTAAAGCAGAAGTGAGTAGAAATTCATTAGCGGCTGCAGTATAATGAAATAAACCAGTGACAAACCACACAGTATCATCATGACCATTGTCCAGTTCCTGGTTGTTATATAATGAATACTTCGATTTAAAAAGAAGGCCCAACACAGATATGGAATCAGTGAGCACAATGTAGAAAATATCTGATACAATTTATGCCATAACATCTTTCAATCAGTGTAATTCACTTTGCCTTAATACAACCAAATAATATCCAAAGCAAACAGGCGCGCGAGTATCACAACTCTTTGAGCTGGCACCGTGCCAAGAAAATTGAAAGGTACGTCAGAGCAGTAGAAAAGCCAAAATCTCCAGATTTACCCCTTTCTCTAGCGTCACATTGGGCGCCAATTATCTGTCGAGAGTTAGATTGCGGGGTGACAATACAACCCTGGCAGATGTATTGTTAAGCCCCTCTCCCCCCACACTTCCCGCTTTTGCCCCTCCCTCTCCCCCCTTTCCACTAAGGACAGGCGACTGGGAGGGAAAGAAGGACAGAGAGAAGAGAGTTGGAAAAAATTAACAATGTTTTACTAATGCTACTAATAAGAATAGAGAAAATAATACAAAATATACAAAACCAATCTTGAAAGTCTCAGCAACTGCAGAGCCGGCGCCCGAAGTCCTGGATTGGACTCTGCAGCCAACCACAGCTGGATTCAGTCTCTCATTAAGCCTCAGTTCGCAGGGATGACCAGCAAGGTCCTCTCCTAATGTCGGCCATAGGTAAAAAGAAACGAGATCCTCGTGAACTCCCACTTTATATGAAGTATTCACGTGAATGGAATGTTATACACAGTTGGTAAGTTTCTTGGTCACTTGTTTCTCGTCGCCCCTCTTGCGAGATGTCCATCCATGCTTATCAATAAGTTTGCATTCCATTGCTAGGTTTTACCAAAACATGTGTCTGGTTCTCCAGGAAAATGCAGTTAATATGAAGGCTTTAGCTGACAGGTAAAATTCACTGAAAGAGAAACTCGTTTTTAACAAAACCAGTTTTTAACAAAACCGTTTGTGTCTCCAAACGATCGTCTGTCCACATGCGTCTGCCTTGATGCAGGCTCCACTCGTGCTTAAGCTGGAGTGAGTGCACAGCTGCGCCGTTTCTTGGCAAAGTTCCGCGTCTTGCACGACGTTGCCCAGTCCTGCATTTCTCAGGCGGACAGACGCAAGGGAGTTCTGCTAGTAAGAGAGCAAAGAGAGTCGTCGGCAGTAACTGAATGCTGCTCCGAGCTACTTCTCGCCTATGGCAAATGCTTCACAGTGGCCCGAGGAAAGGCGCTCAGCAGTCGATCGACAAAGAGAAAAGAAACAGATCACGCCTTAATGCAAAAGAGCAACAGGGCGTCTCTGCGCAAGCTTGTCCTTGATCGATAGCTGAGGGCGAACACTTGTGTGCTTGTCGTAGAGAATGTGTCTTACCTGAAAGTGTCTGGGAGTTTGGCGCAGGTCAGTGTGGCTGGTTCGATAATCAACGTCTAGGATACCTGCAGAGCGGTCCCTGTTGGTGTGGGGACAGTGTGCCTGTAAGTCAGTCTGTGTTCCTAGCGCCTGCTCTATCTCTCCGTCGCTCCACACGCGTGTGAGTCCACGTCTTTCTCTCCACAAGCATGTATGTTGATCTCGTCGCACATGTGCATCTGTGCTAGTGTTGAGCTCAGCGGAGTGTGTCTCTTGACACTCGGTGTGCGTTGGCTGTGCCTGTGTGTAACACAGCGCAGCCATGACTGCTCCAGTGAAGAGAGACCAGGGAAATCATCTCAGGCAGAGTCAACAAAGGAAAACCGAAGAGGGTTTGAGGTGTGCTCGACAGAGACGGATTCCCTGCGCTGACATTTCTCAGTACCACGAGAAGAAAGCTGAGCTGTAGATCGACCGGAGAAATGCTTCCCCATTCGACATTTAACGAATGAACTGCAGTGTGCGCGGCTTTCGGGATTGTGCCTGAAAAGTGCGAAAACCAGCAGAGCTTGTGCTCAAAAGCTGGTGGCTATGTGCCTCTTTAACCCTCCAAAGCAATGGCTTATTCTTATTATTCTTATTATTATTTTGTGCAAATTTTAAAATCTTCAAATATGCATAAAAGCAATATCAACAACAAAAGTAGTTAAGTCTGCTAATACTGAAACTGCCGTAATGCAAAGGCACATGTCCAGGCCGAAGCAAAGACTAGTGCCATGATTCTGCTTGCTGCTGGACAAAATCCTCTATTAGTCTCTTCATATGAGACAGCTTGTTGTGGAGATACACGCATCTGTACTTCTCTTCCACCCTGTCATCTTCCTTTGCCCTGCAAGAAAACACAAAACAGACCTCGGTCCCTTTGGAACCGGGCTTTCATAGTTAACGTGTTAGACTAGCTCAGAAGTTCTGAGCAGAAAATATCTCTTGGACCTTTTGTTTTAGGGGCAGGTCTTTATCGAGTTGCTGCCTGTTATTGACTCTTTATCAAAATCATTAATGACCTCCATAATGCCTCATTTAGCTGCAGTAGAGTGCCAGTAAATTTTTTGATAGCAAGTAATATTAGCAGCTCCTTTTAGTAAGCAGCAGTGCTAAGGCACATTGTCGGGTTCTAATGGGAGCTGCTTCTGAACCTCAGAGAGAGCACTGAGCCAGGGCGGGGTTGCCTGCCCGCGCTCGCGAGGCCGGGCCGCCCCGCCCCACACCACCAGGACTTAGATGCCAGGAACGGTGGCGGGCCGGGGGGAGATGCGCGGAGAGGCGACAGAAGTTTTACGGGGGGAAGTTTGCGTTCGTTTTTCGGGTTATGCCCGTACTGGACATGCGTTTCTAGCAGCTCTCTCAGGCTGCTCCGTTTCATGCCGCCAGCCCCGGGGCAGTCGCCGGCACTCGCGGGGTGGGGCTTTGCTATGCCAGACCCCCCGAGCTGCCGGTACGGGGAGGAGGCCGTCTGGACACCGCGGCTAATTATTTGCCTTTCTTCAAGATCATTAACAACCTCCGTAGTGCCCCGTTTTGCTGCATCTGGCAGGGGGGGACGTGGGGTACAGGTTATTGTAGATGTGGGTGGAGCAGGAGCAAGTTGCAAGGGTGCAGAGGTAAATGGCAGTATTTTAATACAGGCTACCTCTGCCCTGTGACTTCCAAAGCTCCAAATCTCCCCATTAGGTAAGCACCATCGTCTACCTGCCAAAATATCGAATCCCAATATGTTCGCTTTATAAGGACTCAGGGCAACTTCCACAGCCACTGTCCGCTTTTCCCCAGGCAGCAAAAGGTGGGTTCGAGCTAAAGGACATCTCTCTGCTACACCCGTTACCCCTACTATATTGATGGCCTTCCTTGATGGTTTAATCCCGAGTTTGTCAGCTTGCCGCCTGTTCAAAACACTGATTTGTGCGCCCGTGTCAATTAGAAATTTCACACTTATCCGCCTTGGACCAACGGGGATATGTATGTATGGTTTTTTATCACTGGACCATTGGCAAGAGAATACAGAGTGGGTGGGGCGGTCCCGGTTCCCATCCGCCTTTACTAGTTTTTTGATTCCCTTTGTGAGGACGCGAAAGGGTTAGTGTCTCACTTGTCCTCGGGGAGGGGGGCGGTTACCGGTGCCTTCTCTTTGTTCTCTGATCTTCCCTCTAAATATTCCACTAGCTCCTGTAAATGCTCAGTGGAGAGCTCGTGTACCAGTGTTCGAGGCATGCCCAAAGCAGTCGCACGGCGCCAGAGGTCGCTCCGCTGCAAACTGCTACTCTGATTTGACTGGCAGCCAAAATGCTCCGGTTTCTGTGACGGGGCGGGGGGCGGCCTGGTGGGGGGCGGTCCCTGAAGAGGCTCGGCTCGGCTCGTCTTCCGGACCGCCCGGCTTCTATACGAGCTGCCGCTCGGGTCTACCCACCCCATCTCGCGTCCATGTGTAACCACATTGTGTAAAACTTCCGCCAGGTTCAGGAGGACTTCGGGGATGTTGCTTATTACGATCGATAGCCCCCTGAACCTTTTCCTTAAGGGACTGAACATATATTTTCAAGGCATCCGGTAATCCTTTAATAAGCAGCCGAAGGTGGACCGGATCCACCGGCGCCGCCATAGCGGGGGACTGCCGGCCTCTTTCATACGTTGCTTGTACACAAGCCGCCTTTTGAACTCCCTCGGCAAGGTCTGATAAACCTTTTATAACAATTGCCACTGGCTGCCCACGTTCCCTGGGATCTATACCACCAGCCCAGTAAGCTACACGAGATGTAATGGACTGATCACCGTCTGGACCATCACTTAAAAATACCCCTGGGCCCCAGAAACCTGTGGCCTCGTCCTTACTCAATAATATTCTATCACCCCCAGTAAGTGAAACGCGCCAAAGATATTCAGTCTCTGTCTCGCCCGGCTTCCGTGAGAATCTAGTTTGTAAATCCCCTAGCTCCAGTCCTGAATATGGCGTGCTATGGGTAGCCGTGCGTGGATTTCTGCCTCGTCCATCCGTATGTGTTTCAGTTCTAATAAGAGGATGCACGTTCTTAGTCTCTACCCCCCGCCTCATCAACGTTGTTTTCAGAGTCAGTATCTCTGTTGAGAAGCGGGGGGGCCGAGGAGCACTCCTGAACTGGGGGGACGCTAGAGGAAGCTCTCATATTAATTAACAAAAACTCAAGTTTTTGTTCCAAAAAACCAAGTTTCTGTTCTAACAAGCCAAATCTCTGTTCTAAATAATCCGATCGTATGCTTTGCCGCGAAAAGTCCTGTATTAGAGAGTCAAACTGTTCGCTCTGCCGCGAGAGGTTTTGCTTTAAAAAGTCAAACTGTTCGCCTTGCCGCGAAAGGTCCTGTTTTAAAAGGTCAAACTGTTCGCTCTGCTGCGAAAAGTCCTGCTTTAAGGAGTCAAACTGTTCGCTCTGCTGCGAAAAGTCCTGCTTTAAGGAGTCAAACTTTTCGCTTTGCTGCAAAAAGTCCTTCTTTAAGGAGTCAAACTTTTCGCTTTGCCGCAGAAGGTTTTGCTTTAAAGAATCAAATTGTTTGCTTTGCCACAAAAAGTCCTGCTTTAAGGAGTCAAACTTTTCACTTTGCCGCGAGAAGTTTTCCTCCATTCGGTGCTTAAGTTTACACAGATCCTGTGCTACCTTTAAGCAAACACACAAACTGAAGCACATCGCGCACCACATAATGAAAAACCACGCCGCAAAATGCCAGGTTTCTGCAGAAATGTTACTCACCCCTCTAAAAAGTACCTCCATCTCTGATATCCTGCACGACTACGCCAAATTCTCACGGAATATTACCCCGAGGTTAATTTAAGGGACAACAGGGTCCAAAGCAACCTTTATTAAACCGGTGAGAACAGGGTTTTAGTATTCCAAAAGTGACTTAAATACAGGTTCGGATATCAGCTGGGGAAACTTATTTAGGGGCAGCAACCACTACAGCAGGCGGTCCACAGAGTGCATGCACGTGGCTTCACTCAAAACAATGCCGGAGTCGCCCCTGAGTCCCGGAGAAGCACACACTTGCCCAAGCCTATCGCAGAATTATTTTAAAGAGATACGCGTACTCGTAGTGAGTACGGAAAGTGTACACTCGCGATTGTGCGAGGGTATATTTGTAATACACTCGCAATTGTGCGAGAGCTAATTTACTTACACGTGCAAGTGTGCACGGAATATTACACATGCTTACGTGGAAGCACAGGAGGAAAACACACTCGCGGTTGTGCGGGGAAATAATTTAAAGTACGTGTGCAAACGTGCACAGAAAGTATAAATATACTCGCAATCCTGCGAGAAGTTTTACTCACAGCCGTGGCGGCGAGGCAAGCGGAGTCTCCATCCCGGGGAGCTGCGGGGACCGTGGCTCCTGGCGGCAGTGGCTAAGCTCGTTCTCCGAGAAAACTCCACGGCAAAGGGAAGTTTTCGACGAGAGTCCCGTTTATATGACCTTGACCTGACTGTAGTCATTCCTCCTGTTCCCGGAAGCCCCCCGAAAACATCCCCCACCCTGGGCATGGGCGCCCAGCGGCTTTTGCCACTAACGACTCTGCTATGGGTGCTCTGGGGCCAGACAAAGAAGCTGTTAGGCCCACGGCAGCCAGGAGAGAGGGGAATGTGCCCACTCCTCCATACTGAAGGAGGGAGGGGGAGAGTGGGGGCACAGAGGGGGAGAGAGGCGGGGGGGGGGGTGTTGCATTCTGCCACACTTGGCTATACAATCTTCCTTGTAGGGAAATCTTACTTTCATAGCTGCCAGGAGTCGGGTCCAGAGAGTAGTGGCGTTAGACTCTCTTGAAATTGCCCTGTCAATGGTGGAATCTCTTGACAGAGATCCCAGCTGCCTGGCTTCACCCCACCTTCCAATTCAATTGTTTCTGCCCCATTGTCCCAGCATCGGAGCAACCAAGTAAAAATATTCTCGCCTTCACGACGACTAAAGTCTTTTCACGGATCTCTCAGCTCACCTGGAGAAAAGGACCGAGTGGTGGTCACTTCATCTCCTCCCTGTCCTGATGGTGCCCCTTGGGTTGATGTTGGCCCTGTGCCATCATCTGCTGCACGGGTAGTCTTTCTAGTGACTTTCTTACAACCAGCAACTGATGCTGATATGGGTTTACCATCATTTGATTCATTTCCAGAGTCTGAATGACTGTCACAGTGATCGCTATGGTTACAGCAGCAACAGTGCCCAGTGTGTGAAGACGGGAGGGGCTGCCTTGTTAGCCTTTGAGGCTGGAGAAGTAATGTTATCAGCAGCGGCCTTGGCAGAGGAACTCTGCGGAGGAGCTGTAGCTTCAGCCTGCGAAGCCGCCGTTGGGGGGGCAGTGGCTGCTGCGGCAGCTTTCGCTGTTTTCCTCTTTCTCGAGCGGCCAGGAGTGCTTTTTGCTAAAGCTTCCGAAGACGCACCGCAAATCTCAGGACTAAAAAGAGACGCAGACCTTCTGTTGAACGCCATTTCTCTTAACAGAAGCACAAACTGACACACATTCCGCAAAACAGATAACACACCATCACCGTTCTATCAAAACTCTGAGGATATTCAAAGCTCTCTAAAACATTTGCGAACTGTCCTAGCGAAAAAATGAAAGTATTGCTAGTCAGCCTTTCTAAAGATTCACTTGACCAATTAGCAAACATAGAGCCGTACTGCTCTTTAATCTCTCCTGGAGGCTTTTCAAGGTAAAGCAGAAGTGAGTAGAAATTCATTAGCGGCTGCAGTATAATGAAATAAACCAGTGACAAACCACACAGTATCATCATGACCATTGTCCAGTTCCTGGTTGTTATATAATGAATACTTCGATTTAAAAAGAAGGCCCAACACAGATATGGAATCAGTGAGCACAATGTAGAAAATATCTGATACAACTTATGCCATAACATCTTTCAATCAGTGTAATTCACTTTGCCTTAATACAACCAAATAATATCCAAAGCAAACAGGCGCGCGAGTATCACAACTCTTTGAGCTGGCACCGTGCCAAGAAAATTGAAAGGTACGTCAGAGCAGTAGAAAAGCCAAAATCTCCAGATTTACCCCTTTCTCTAGCGCCACATTGGGCGCCAATTATCTGCCGAGAGTTAGATTGCGGGGTGACAATACAACCCTGGCAGATGTATTGTTAAGCCCCTCTCCCCCCACACTTCCCGCTTTTGCCCCTCCCTCTCCCCCCTTTCCACTAAGGACAGGCGACTGGGAGGGAAAGAAGGACAGAGAGAAGAGAGTTGGAAAAAATTAACAATGTTTTACTAATGCTACTAATAAGAATAGAGAAAATAATACAAAATATACAAAACCAATCTTGAAAGTCTCAGCAACTGCAGAGCCGGCGCCCGAAGTCCTGGATTGGACTCTGCAGCCAATCACAGCTGGATTCAGTCTCTCATTAAGCCTCAGTTCGCAGGGACGACCAGCAAGGTCCTCTCCTAATGTCGACCATAGGTAAAAAGAAACGAGATCCTCGTGAACTCCCACTTTATATGAAGTATTCACGTGAATGGAATGTTATACACAGTTGGTAAGTTTCTTGGTCACTTGTTGCTCGTCGCCCCTCTTGCGAGATGTCCATCCATGCTTATCAATAAGTTTGCATTCCATTGCTAGGTTTTACCAAAACATGTGTCTGGTTCTCCAGGAAAATGCAGTTAATATGAAGGCTTTAGCTGACAGGTAAAATTCACTGAAAGAGAAACTCGTTTTTAACAAAACCAGTTTTTAACAAAACCGTTTGTGTCTCCAAACGATCGTCTGTCCACATGCGTCTGCCTTGATGCAGGCTCCACTCGTGCTTAAGCTGGAGTGAGTGCACAGCTGCGCCGTTTCTTGGCAAAGTTCCGCGTCTTGCACGACGTTGCCCAGTCCTGCATTTCTCAGGCGGACAGACGCAAGGGAGTTCTGCTAGTAAGAGAGCAAAGAGAGTCGTCGGCAGTAACTGAATGCTGCTCCGAGCTACTTCTCGCCTATGGCAAATGCTTCACAGTGGCCCGAGGAAAGGCGCTCAGCAGTCGATCGACAAAGAGAAAAGAAACAGATCACGCCTTAACGCAAAAGAGCAACAGGGCGTCTCTGCGCAAGCTTGTCCTTGATCGATAGCTGAGGGCGAACACTTGTGTGCTTGTCGTAGAGAATGTGTCTTACCTGAAAGTGTCTGGGAGTTTGGCGCAGGTCAGTGTGGCTGGTTCGATAATCAACGTCTAGGATACCTGCAGAGCGGTCCCTGTTGGTGTGGGGACAGTGTGCCTGTAAGTCAGTCTGTGTTCCTAGCGCCTGCTCTATCTCTCCGTCGCTCCACACGCGTGTGAGTCCACGTCTTTCTCTCCACAAGCATGTGTGTTGATCTCGTCGCACATGTGCATCTGTGCTAGTGTTGAGCTCAGCGGAGTGTGTCTCTTGACACTCGGTGTGCGTTGGCTGTGCCTGTGTGTAACACAGCGCAGCCATGACTGCTCCAGTGAAGAGAGACCAGGGAAATCATCTCAGGCAGAGTCAACAAAGGAAAACCGAAGAGGGTTTGAGGTGTGCTCGACAGAGACGGATTCCCTGCGCTGACATTTCTCAGTACCACGAGAAGAAAGCCGAGCTGTAGATCGACCGGAGAAATGCTTCCCCATTCGACATTTAACGAATGAACTGCAGTGTGCGCGGCTTTCGGGATTGTGCCTGAAAAGTGCGAAAACCAGCAGAGCCTGTGCTCAAAAGCTGGTGGCTATGTGCCTCTTTAACCCTCCAAAGCAATGGCTTATTCTTATTATTCTTATTATTATTTTGTGCAAATTTTAAAATCTTCAAATATGCATAAAAGCAATATCAACAACAAAAGTAGTTAAGTCTGCTAATACTGAAACTGCCGTAATGCAAAGGCACATGTCCAGGCCGAAGCAAAGACTAGTGCCATGATTCTGCTTGCTGCTGGACAAAATCCTCTATTAGTCTCTTCATATGAGACAGCTTGTTGTGGAGATACACGCATCTGTACTTCTCTTCCACCCTGTCATCTTCCTTTGCCCTGCAAGAAAACACAAAACAGACCTCGGTCCCTTTGGAACCGGGCTTTCATAGTTAACGTGTTAGACTAGCTCAGAAGTTCTGAGCAGAAAATATCTCTTGGACCTTTTGTTTTAGGGGCAGGTCTTTATCGAGTTGCTGCCTGTTATTGACTCTTTATCAAAATCATTAATGACCTCCATAATGCCTCATTTAGCTGCAGTAGAGTGCCAGTAAATTTTTTGATAGCAAGTAATATTAGCAGCTCCTTTTAGTAAGCAGCAGTGCTAAGGCACATTGTCGGGTTCTAATGGGAGCTGCTTCTGAACCTCAGAGAGAGCACTGAGCCAGGGCGGGGTTGCCTGCCCGCGCTCGCGAGGCCGGGCCGCCCCGCCCCACACCACCAGGACTTAGATGCCAGGAACGGTGGCGGGCCGGGGGGAGATGCGCGGAGAGGCGACAGAAGTTTTACGGGGGGAAGTTTGCGTTCGTTTTTCGGGTTATGCCCGTACTGGACATGCGTTTCTAGCAGCTCTCTCAGGCTGCTCCGTTTCATGCCACCAGTCCCGGGGCAGTCGCCGGCACTCGCGGGGTGGGGCTTTGCTATGCCAGACCCCCCGAGCTGCCGGTACGGGGAGGAGGTCGTCTGGACACCGCGGCTAATTATTTGCCTTTCTTCAAGATCATTAACAACCTCCGTAGTGCCCCGTTTTGCTGCATCTGGCAGGGGGGGACGTGGGGTACAGGTTATTGTAGATGTGGGTGGAGCAGGAGCAAGTTGCAAGGGTGCAGAGGTAAATGGCAGTATTTTAATACAGGCTACCTCTGCCCTGTGACTTCCAAAGCTCCAAATCTCCCCATTAGGTAAGCACCATCGTCTACCTGCCAAAATATCGAATCCCAATATGTTCGCTTTATAAGGACTCAGGGCAACTTCCACAGCCACTGTCCGCTTTTCCCCAGGCAGCAAAAGGTGGGTTCGAGCTAAAGGACATCTCTCTGCTACACCCGTTACCCCTACTATATTGATGGCCTTCCTTGATGGTTTAATCCCGAGTTTGTCAGCTTGCCGCCTGTTCAAAACACTGATTTGTGCGCCCGTGTCAATTAGAAATTTCACACTTATCCGCCTTGGACCAACGGGGATATGTATGTATGGTTTTTTATCACTGGACCATTGGCAAGAGAATACAGAGCGGGTGGGGCGGTCCCGGTTCCCATCCGCCTTTACTAGTTTTTTGATTCCCTTTGTGAGGACGCGAAAGGGTTAGTGTCTCACTTGTCCTCGGGGAGGGGAGCGGTTACCGGTGCCTTCTCTTTGTTCTCTGATCTTCCCTCTAAATATTCCACTAGCTCCTGTAAATGCTCAGTGGAGAGCTCGTGTACCAGTGTTCGAGGCATGCCCAAAGCAGTCGCACGGCACCAGAGGTCGCTCCGCTGCAAACTGCTACTCTGATTTGACTGGCAGCCAAAATGCTCCGGTTTCTGTGACGGGGCGGGGGGCGGCCTGGTGGGGGGCGGTCCCTGAAGAGGCTCGGCTCGGCTCGTCTTCCGGACCGCCCGGCTTCTATACGAGCTGCCGCTCGGGTCTACCCACCCCATCTCGCGTCCATGTGTAACCACACTGTGTAAAATTTCCGCCAGGTTCAGGAGGACTTCGGGGATGTTGCTTATTACGATCGATGGCCCTCTGAACCTTTTCCTTAAGGGACTGAACATATATTTTCAAGGCATCCGGTAATCCTTTAATAAGCAGCCGAAGGTGGACCGGATCCACCGGCGCCGCCATAGCGGGGGACTGCCGGCCTCTTTCATACGTTGCTTGTACACAAGCCGCCTTTTGAACTCCCTCGGCAAGGTCTGATAAACCTTTTATAACAATTGCCACTGGCTGCCCACGTTCCCTGGGATCTATACCACCAGCCCAGTAAGCTACACGAGATGTAATGGACTGATCACCGTCTGGACCATCACTTAAAAATACCCCTGGGCCCCAGAAACCTGTGGCCTCGTCCTTACTCAATAATATTCTATCACCCCCAGTAAGTGAAACGCGCCAAAGATATTCAGTCTCTGTCTCGCCCGGCTTCCGTGAGAATCTAGTTTGTAAATCCCCTAGCTCCAGTCCTGAATATGGCGTGCTATGGGTAGCCGTGCGTGGATTTCTGCCTCGTCCATCCGTATGTGTTTCAGTTCTAATAAGAGGATGCACGTTCTTAGTCTCTACCCCCCGCCTCATCAACGCTGTTTTCAGAGTCAGTATCTCTGTCGAGAAGCGGGGGGGCCGAGGAGCACTCCTGAACTGGGGGGATGCTAGAGGAAGCTCTCATATTAATTAACAAAAACTCAAGTTTTTGTTCCAAAAAACCAAGTTTCTGTTCTAACAAGCCAAATCTCTGTTCTAAATAATCCGATCGTATGCTTTGCCGCGAAAAGTCCTGTATTAGAGAGTCAAACTGTTCGCTCTGCCGCGAGAGGTTTTGCTTTAAAAAGTCAAACTGTTCGCCTTGCCGCGAAAGGTCCTGTTTTAAAAAGTCAAACTGTTCGCCTTGTCGCGAAAGGTCCTGCTTTAAAAGGTCAAACTGTTCACTCTGCTGCGAAAAGTCCTGCTTTAAGGAGTCAAACTTTTCGCTTTGCCGCAGAAGGTTTTGCTTTAAAGAATCAAATTGTTTGCTTTGCCACAAAAAGTCCTGCTTTAAGGAGTCAAACTTTTCACTTTGCCGCGAGAAGTTTTCCTCCATTCGGTGCTTAAGTTTACACAGATCCTGTGCTACCTTTAAGCAAACACACAAACTGAAGCACATCGCGCACCACATAATGAAAAACCACGCCGCAAAATGCCAGGTTTCTGCAGAAATGTTACTCACCCCTCTAAAAAGTACCTCCATCTCTGATATCCTGCACGACTACGCCAAATTCTCACGGAATATTACCCCGAGGTTAATTTAAGGGACAACAGGGTCCAAAGCAACCTTTATTAAACCGGTGAGAACAGGGTTTTAGTATTCCAAAAGTGACTTAAATACAGGTTCGGATATCAGCTGAGGAAACTTATTTAGGGGCAGCAACCACTACAGCAGGCGGTCCACAGAGTGCATGCACGTGGCTTCACTCAAAGCAATGCCGGAGTCGCCCCTGAGTCCCGGAGAAGCACACACTTGCCCAAGCCTATCGCAGAATTATTTTAAAGAGATACGCGTACTCGTAGTGAGTACGGAAAGTGTACACTCGCGATTGTGCGAGGGTATATTTGTAATACACACGCAATTGTGCGAGAGCTAATTTACTTACACGTGCAAGTGTGCACGGAATATTACACATGCTTACGTGGAAGCACAGGAGGAAAACACACTCGCGGTTGTGCGGGGAAATAATTTAAAGTACGTGTGCAAACGTGCACAGAAAGTATAAATATACTCGCAATCCTACGAGAAGTTTTACTCACAGCCGTGGCGGCGAGGCAAGCGGAGTCTCCATCCCGGGGAGCTGCGGGGACCGTGGCTCCTGGCGGCAGTGGCTAAGCTCGTTCTCCGAGAAAACTCCACGGCAAAGGGAAGTTTTCGACGAGAGTCCCGTTTATATGACCTTGACCTGACTGTAGTCATTCCTCCTGTTCCCGGAAGCCCCCCGAAAACATCCCCCACCCTGGGCATCGGCGCCCAGCGGCTTTTGCCACTAACGACTCTGCTATGGGTGCTCTGGGGCCAGACAAAGAAGCTGTTAGGCCCACGGCAGCCAGGAGAGAGGGGAATGTGCCCACTCCTCCATACTGAAGGAGGGAGGGGGAGAGTGGGGGCACAGAGGGGGAGAGAGGCGGGGGGGGGGTGTTGCATTCTGCCACACTTGGCTATACAATCTTCCTTGTAGGGAAATCTTACTTTCATAGCTGCCAGGAGTCGGGTCCAGAGAGTAGTGGCGTTAGACTCTCTTGAAATTGCCCTGTCAATGGTGGAATCTCTTGACAGAGATCCCAGCTGCCTGGCTTCACCCCACCTTCCAATTCAATTGTTTCTGCCCCATTGTCCCAGCATCGGAGCAACCAAGTAAAAATATTCTCGCCTTCACGACGACTAAAGTCTTTTCACGGATCTCTCAGCTCACCTGGAGAAAAGGACCGAGTGGTGGTCACTTCATCTCCTCCCTGTCCTGATGGTGCCCCTTGGGTTGATGTTGGCCCTGTGCCATCATCTGCTGCACGGGTAGTCTTTCTAGTGACTTTCTTACAACCAGCAACTGATGCTGATATGGGTTTACCATCATTTGATTCATTTCCAGAGTCTGAATGACTGTCACAGTGATCGCTATGGTTACAGCAGCAACAGTGCCCAGTGTGTGAAGACGGGAGGTGCTGCCTTGTTAGCCTTTGAGGCTGGAGAAGTAATGTTATCAGCAGCGGCCTTGGCAGAGGAACTCTGCGGAGGAGCTGTAGCTTCAGCCTGCGAAGCCGCCGTTGGGGGGGCAGTGGCTGCTGCGGCAGCTTTCGCTGTTTTCCTCTTTCTCGAGCGGCCAGGAGTGCTTTTTGCTAAAGCTTCCGAAGACGCACCGCAAATCTCAGGACTAAAAAGAGACGCAGACCTTCTGTTGAACGCCATTTCTCTTAACAGAAGCACAAACTGACACACATTCCGCAAAACAGATAACACACCATCACCGTTCTATCAAAACTCTGAGGATATTCAAAGCTCTCTAAAACATTTGCGAACTGTCCTAGCGAAAAAATGAAAGTATTGCTAGTCAGCCTTTCTAAAGATTCACTTGACCAATTAGCAAACATAGAGCCGTACTGCTCTTTAATCTCTCCTGGAGGCTTTTCAAGGTAAAGCAGAAGTGAGTAGAAATTCATTAGCGGCTGCAGTATAATGAAATAAACCAGTGACAAACCACACAGTATCATCATGACCATTGTCCAGTTCCTGGTTGTTATATAATGAATACTTCGATTTAAAAAGAAGGCCCAACACAGATATGGAATCAGTGAGCACAATGTAGAAAATATCTGATACAACTTATGCCATAACATCTTTCAATCAGTGTAATTCACTTTGCCTTAATACAACCAAATAATATCCAAAGCAAACAGGCGCGCGAGTATCACAACTCTTTGAGCTGGCACCGTGCCAAGAAAATTGAAAGGTACGTCAGAGCAGTAGAAAAGCCAAAATCTCCAGATTTACCCCTTTCTCTAGCGCCACATTGGGCGCCAATTATCTGTCGAGAGTTAGATTGCGGGGTGACAATACAACCCTGGCAGATGTATTGTTAAGCCCCTCTCCCCCCACACTTCCCGCTTTTGCCCCTCCCTCTCCCCCCTTTCCACTAAGGACAGGCGACTGGGAGGGAAAGAAGGACAGAGAGAAGAGAGTTGGAAAAAATTAACAATGTTTTACTAATGCTACTAATAAGAATAGAGAAAATAATACAAAATATACAAAACCAATCTTGAAAGTCTCAGCAACTGCAGAGCCGGCGCCCGAAGTCCTGGATTGGACTCTGCAGCCAATCACAGCTGGATTCAGTCTCTCATTAAGCCTCAGTTCGCAGGGACGACCAGCAAGGTCCTCTCCTAATGTCGACCATAGGTAAAAAGAAACGAGATCCTCGTGAACTCCCACTTTATATGAAGTATTCACGTGAATGGAATGTTATACACAGTTGGTAAGTTTCTTGGTCACTTGTTTCTCGTCGCCCCTCTTGCGAGATGTCCATCCATGCTTATCAATAAGTTTGCATTCCATTGCTAGGTTTTACCAAAACATGTGTCTGGTTCTCCAGGAAAATGCAGTTAATATGAAGGCTTTAGCTGACAGGTAAAATTCACTGAAAGAGAAACTCGTTTTTAACAAAACCAGTTTTTAACAAAACCGTTTGTGTCTCCAAACGATCGTCTGTCCACATGCGTCTGCCTTGATGCAGGCTCCACTCGTGCTTAAGCTGGAGTGAGTGCACAGCTGCGCCGTTTCTTGGCAAAGTTCCGCGTCTTGCACGACGTTGCCCAGTCCTGCATTTCTCAGGCGGACAGACGCAAGGGAGTTCTGCTAGTAAGAGAGCAAAGAGAGTCGTCGGCAGTAACTGAATGCTGCTCCGAGCTACTTCTCGCCTATGGCAAATGCTTCACAGTGGCCCGAGGAAAGGCGCTCAGCAGTCGATCGACAAAGAGAAAAGAAACAGATCACGCCTTAACGCAAAAGAGCAACAGGGCGTCTCTGCGCAAGCTTGTCCTTGATCGATAGCTGAGGGCGAACACTTGTGTGCTTGTCGTAGAGAATGTGTCTTACCTGAAAGTGTCTGGGAGTTTGGCGCAGGTCAGTGTGGCTGGTTCGATAATCAACGTCTAGGATACCTGCAGAGCGGTCCCTGTTGGTGTGGGGACAGTGTGCCTGTAAGTCAGTCTGTGTTCCTAGCGCCTGCTCTATCTCTCCGTCGCTCCACACGCGTGTGAGTCCACGTCTTTCTCTCCACAAGCATGTGTGTTGATCTCGTCGCACATGTGCATCTGTGCTAGTGTTGAGCTCAGCGGAGTGTGTCTCTTGACACTCGGTGTGCGTTGGCTGTGCCTGTGTGTAACACAGCGCAGCCATGACTGCTCCAGTGAAGAGAGACCAGGGAAATCATCTCAGGCAGAGTCAACAGAGGAAAACCGAAGAGGGTTTGAGGTGTGCTCGACAGAGACGGATTCCCTGCGCTGACATTTCTCAGTACCACGAGAAGAAAGCTGAGCTGTAGATCGACCGGAGAAATGCTTCCCCATTCGACATTTAACGAATGAACTGCAGTGTGCGCGGCTTTCGGGATTGTGCCTGAAAAGTGCGAAAACCAGCAGAGCCTGTGCTCAAAAGCTGGTGGCTATGTGCCTCTTTAACCCTCCAAAGCAATGGCTTATTCTTATTATTCTTATTATTATTTTGTGCAAATTTTAAAATCTTCAAATATGCATAAAAGCAATATCAACAACAAAAGTAGTTAAGTCTGCTAATACTGAAACTGCCGTAATGCAAAGGCACATGTCCAGGCCGAAGCAAAGACTAGTGCCATGATTCTGCTTGCTGCTGGACAAAATCCTCTATTAGTCTCTTCATATGAGACAGCTTGTTGTGGAGATACACGCATCTGTACTTCTCTTCCACCCTGTCATCTTCCTTTGCCCTGCAAGAAAACACAAAACAGACCTCGGTCCCTTTGGAACCGGGCTTTCATAGTTAACGTGTTAGACTAGCTCAGAAGTTCTGAGCAGAAAATATCTCTTGGACCTTTTGTTTTAGGGGCAGGTCTTTATCGAGTTGCTGCTTGTTATTGACTCTTTATCAAAATCATTAATGACCTCCATAATGCCTCATTTAGCTGCAGTAGAGTGCCAGTAAATTTTTTGATAGCAAGTAATATTAGCAGCTCCTTTTAGTAAGCAGCAGTGCTAAGGCACATTGTCGGGTTCTAATGGGAGCTGCTTCTGAACCTCAGAGAGAGCACTGAGCCAGGGCGGGGTTGCCTGCCCGCGCTCGCGAGGCCGGGCCGCCCCGCCCCACACCACCAGGACTTAGATGCCAGGAACGGTGGCGGGCCGGGGGGAGATGCGCGGAGAGGCGACAGAAGTTTTACGGGGGGAAGTTTGCGTTCGTTTTTCGGGTTATGCCCGTACTGGACATGCGTTTCTAGCAGCTCTCTCAGGCTGCTCCGTTTCATGCCGCCAGTCCCGGGGCAGTCGCCGGCACTCGCGGGGTGGGGCTTTGCTATGCCAGACCCCCCGAGCTGCCGGTACGGGGAGGGGGCCGTCTGGACACCGCGGCTAATTATTTGCCTTTCTTCAAGATCATTAACAACCTCCGTAGTGCCCCGTTTTGCTGCATCTGGCAGGGGGGGACGTGGGGTACAGGTTATTGTAGATGTGGGTGGAGCAGGAGCAAGTTGCAAGGGTGCAGAGGTAAATGGCAGTATTTTAATACAGGCTACCTCTGCCCTGTGACTTCCAAAGCTCCAAATCTCCCCATTAGGTAAGCACCATCGTCTACCTGCCAAAATATCGAATCCCAATATGTTCGCTTTATAAGGACTCAGGGCAACTTCCACAGCCACTGTCCGCTTTTCCCCAGGCAGCAAAAGGTGGGTTCGAGCTAAAGGACATCTCTCTGCTACACCCGTTACCCCTACTATATTGATGGCCTTCCTTGATGGTTTAATCCCGAGTTTGTCAGCTTGCCGCCTGTTCAAAACACTGATTTGTGCGCCCGTGTCAATTAGAAATTTCACACTTATCCGCCTTGGACCAACGGGGATATGTATGTATGGTTTTTTATCACTGGACCATTGGCAAGAGAATACAGAGCGGGTGGGGCGGTCCCGGTTCCCATCCGCCTTTACTAGTTTTTTGATTCCCTTTGTGAGGACGCGAAAGGGTTAGTGTCTCACTTGTCCTCGGGGAGGGGGGCGGTTACCGGTGCCTTCTCTTTGTTCTCTGATCTTCCCTCTAAATATTCCACTAGCTCCTGTAAATGCTCAGTGGAGAGCTCGTGTACCAGTGTTCGAGGCATGTCCAAAGCAGTCGCACGGCACCAGAGGTCGCTCCGCTGCAAACTGCTACTCTGATTTGACTGGCAGCCAAAATGCTCCGGTTTCTGTGACGGGGCGGGGGGCGGCCTGGTGGGGGGCGGTCCCTGAAGAGGCTCGGCTCGGCTCGTCTTCCGGACCGCCCGGCTTCTATACGAGCCGCCGCTCGGGTCTACCCACCCCATCTCGCGTCCATGTGTAACCACACTGTGTAAAATTTCCGCCAGGTTCAGGAGGACTTCGGGGATGTTGCTTATTACGATCGATAGCCCCCTGAACCTTTTCCTTAAGGGACTGAACATATATTTTCAAGGCATCCGGTAATCCTTTAATAAGCAGCCGAAGGTGGACCGGATCCACCGGCGCCGCCATAGCGGGGGACTGCCGGCCTCTTTCATACGTTGCTTGTACACAAGCCGCCTTTTGAACTCCCTCGGCAAGGTCTGATAAACCTTTTATAACAATTGCCACTGGCTGCCCACGTTCCCTGGGATCTATACCACCAGCCCAGTAAGCTACACGAGATGTAATGGACTGATCACCGTCTGGACCATCACTTAAAAATACCCCTGGGCCCCAGAAACCTGTGGCCTCGTCCTTACTCAATAATATTCTATCACCCCCAGTAAGTGAAACGCGCCAAAGATATTCAGTCTCTGTCTCGCCCGGCTTCCGTGAGAATCTAGTTTGTAAATCCCCTAGCTCCAGTCCTGAATATGGCGTGCTATGGGTAGCCGTGCGTGGATTTCTGCCTCGTCCATCCGTATGTGTTTCAGTTCTAATAAGAGGATGCACGTTCTTAGTCTCTACCCCCCGCCTCATCAACGCTGTTTTCAGAGTCAGTATCTCTGTTGAGAAGCGGGGGGGCCGAGGAGCACTCCTGAACTGGGGGGACGCTAGAGGAAGCTCTCATATTAATTAACAAAAACTCAAGTTTTTGTTCCAAAAAACCAAGTTTCTGTTCTAACAAGCCAAATCTCTGTTCTAAATAATCCGATCGTATGCTTTGCCGCGAAAAGTCCTGTATTAGAGAGTCAAACTGTTCGCTCTGCCGCGAGAGGTTTTGCTTTAAAAAGTCAAACTGTTCGCCTTGCCGCGAAAGGTCCTGTTTTAAAAAGTCAAACTGTTCGCCTTGTCGCGAAAGGTCCTGCTTTAAAAGGTCAAACTGTTCGCTCTGCTGCGAAAAGTCCTGCTTTAAGGAGTCAAACTTTTCGCTTTGCCGCAGAAGGTTTTGCTTTAAAGAATCAAATTGTTTGCTTTGCCACAAAAAGTCCTGCTTTAAGGAGTCAAACTTTTCACTTTGCCGCGAGAAGTTTTCCTCCATTCGGTGCTTAAGTTTACACAGATCCTGTGCTACCTTTAAGCAAACACACAAACTGAAGCACATCGCGCACCACATAATGAAAAACCACGCCGCAAAATGCCAGGTTTCTGCAGAAATGTTACTCACCCCTCTAAAAAGTACCTCCATCTCTGATATCCTGCACGACTACGCCAAATTCTCACGGAATATTACCCCGAGGTTAATTTAAGGGACAACAGGGTCCAAAGCAACCTTTATTAAACCGGTGAGAACAGGGTTTTAGTATTCCAAAAGTGACTTAAATACAGGTTCGGATATCAGCTGAGGAAACTTATTTAGGGGCAGCAACCACTACAGCAGGCGGTCCACAGAGTGCATGCACGTGGCTTCACTCAAAGCAATGCCGGAGTCGCCCCTGAGTCCCGGAGAAGCACACACTTGCCCAAGCCTATCGCAGAATTATTTTAAAGAGATACGCGTACTCGTAGTGAGTACGGAAAGTGTACACTCGCGATTGTGCGAGGGTATATTTGTAATACACACGCAATTGTGCGAGAGCTAATTTACTTACACGTGCAAGTGTGCACGGAATATTACACATGCTTACGTGGAAGCACAGGAGGAAAACACACTCGCGGTTGTGCGGGGAAATAATTTAAAGTACGTGTGCAAACGTGCACAGAAAGTATAAATATACTCGCAATCCTGCGAGAAGTTTTACTCACAGCCATGGCGGCGAGGCAAGCGGAGTCTCCATCTCGGGGAGCTGCGGGGGCCGTGGCTCCTGGCGGCAGTGGCTAAGCTCGTTCTCCGAGAAAACTCCACGGCAAAGGGAAGTTTTCGACGAGAGTCCCGTTTATATGACCTTGACCTGACTGTAGTCATTCCTCCTGTTCCCGGAAGCCCCCCGAAAACATCCCCCACCCTGGGCATGGGCGCCCAGCGGCTTTTGCCACTAACGACTCTGCTATGGGTGCTCTGGGGCCAGACAAAGAAACTGTTAGGCCCACGGCAGCCAGGAGAGAGGGGAATGTGCCCACTCCTCCATACTGAAGGAGGGAGGGGGAGAGTGGGGGCACAGAGGGGGAGAGAGGCGGGGGGGGGGTGTTGCATTCTGCCACACTTGGCTATACAATCTTCCTTGTAGGGAAATCTTACTTTCATAGCTGCCAGGAGTCGGGTCCAGAGAGTAGTGGCGTTAGACTCTCTTGAAATTGCCCTGTCAATGGTGGAATCTCTTGACAGAGATCCCAGCTGCCTGGCTTCACCCCACCTTCCAATTCAATTGTTTCTGCCCCATTGTCCCAGCATCGGAGCAACCAGGTAAAAATATTCTCGCCTTCACGACGACTAAAGTCTTTTCACGGATCTCTCAGCTCACCTGGAGAAAAGGACCGAGTGGTGGTCACTTCATCTCCTCCCTGTCCTGATGGTGCCCCTTGGGTTGATGTTGGCCCTGTGCCATCATCTGCTGCACGGGTAGTCTTTCTAGTGACTTTCTTACAACCAGCAACTGATGCTGATATGGGTTTACCATCATTTGATTCATTTCCAGAGTCTGAATGACTGTCACAGTGATCGCTATGGTTACAGCAGCAACAGTGCCCAGTGTGTGAAGACGGGGGGGGCTGCCTTGTTAGCCTTTGAGGCTGGAGAAGTAATGTTATCAGCAGCGGCCTTGGCAGAGGAACTCTGCGGAGGAGCTGTAGCTTCAGCCTGCGAAGCCGCCGTTGGGGGGGCAGTGGCTGCTGCGGCAGCTTTCGCTGTTTTCCTCTTTCTCGAGCGGCCAGGAGTGCTTTTTGCTAAAGCTTCCGAAGACGCACCGCAAATCTCAGGACTAAAAAGAGACGCAAACCTTCTGTTGAACGCCATTTCTCTTAACAGAAGCACAAACTGACACACATTCCGCAAAACAGATAACACACCATCACCGTTCTACCAAAACTCTGAGGATATTCAAAGCTCTCTAAAACATTTGCGAACTGTCCTAGCGAAAAAATGAAAGTATTGCTAGTCAGCTTTTCTAAAGATTCACTTGACCAATTAGCAAACACAGAGCCGTACTGCTCTTTAATCTCTCCTGGAGGCTTTTCAAGGTAAAGCAGAAGTGAGTAGAAATTCATTAGCGGCTGCAGTATAATGAAATAAACCAGTGACAAACCACACAGTATCATCATGACCATTGTCCAGTTCCTGGTTGTTATATAATGAATACTTCGATTTAAAAAGAAGGCCCAACACAGATATGGAATCAGTGAGCACAATGTAGAAAATATCTGATACAACTTATGCCATAACATCTTTCAATCAGTGTAATTCACTTTGCCTTAATACAACCAAATAATATCCAAAGCAAACAGGCGCGCGAGTATCACAACTCTTTGAGCTGGCACCGTGCCAAGAAAATTGAAAGGTACGTTAGAGCAGTAGAAAAGCTAAAATCTCCAGATTTACCCCTTTCTCTAGCGCCACATTGGGCGCCAATTATCTGTCGAGAGTTAGATTGCGGGGTGACAATACAACCCTGGCAGATGTATTGTTAAGCCCCTCTCCCCCCACACTTCCCGCTTTTGCCCCTCCCTCTCCCCCCTTTCCACTAAGGACAGGCGACTGGGAGGGAAAGAAGGACAGAGAGAAGAGAGTTGGAAAAAATTAACAATGTTTTACTAATGCTACTAATAAGAATAGAGAAAATAATACAAAATATACAAAACCAATCTTGAAAGTCTCAGTAACTGCAGAGCCGGCGCCCGAAGTCCTGGATTGGACTCTGCAGCCAACCACAGCTGGATTCAGTCTCTCATTAAGCCTCAGTTCGCAGGGACGACCAGCAAGGTCCTCTCCTAATGTCGACCATAGGTAAAAAGAAACGAGATCCTCGTGAACTCCCACTTTATATGAAGTATTCACGTGAATGGAATGTTATACACAGTTGGTAAGTTTCTTGGTCACTTGTTTCTCGTCGCCCCTCTTGCGAGATGTCCATCCATGCTTATCAATAAGTTTGCATTCCATTGCTAGGTTTTACCAAAACATGTGTCTGGTTCTCCAGGAAAATGCAGTTAATATGAAGGCTTTAGCTGACAGGTAAAATTCACTGAAAGAGAAACTCGTTTTTAACAAAACCAGTTTTTAACAAAACCGTTTGTGTCTCCAAACGATCGTCTGTCCACATGCGTCTGCCTTGATGCAGGCTCCACTCGTGCTTAAGCTGGAGTGAGTGCACAGCTGCGCCGTTTCTTGGCAAAGTTCCGCGTCTTGCACGACGTTGCCCAGTCCTGCATTTCTCAGGCGGACAGACGCAAGGGAGTTCTGCTAGTAAGAGAGCAAAGAGAGTCGTCGGCAGTAACTGAATGCTGCTCCGAGCTACTTCTCGCCTATGGCAAATGCTTCACAGTGGCCCGAGGAACGGCGCTCAGCAGTCGATCGACAAAGAGAAAAGAAACAGATCACGCCTTAACGCAAAAGAGCAACAGGGCGTCTCTGCGCAAGCTTGTCCTTGATCGATAGCTGAGGGCGAACACTTGTGTGCTTGTCGTAGAGAATGTGTCTTACCTGAAAGTGTCTGGGAGTTTGGCGCAGGTCAGTGTGGCTGGTTCGATAATCAACGTCTAGGATACCTGCAGAGCGGTCCCTGTTGGTGTGGGGACAGTGTGCCTGTAAGTCAGTCTGTGTTCCTAGCGCCTGCTCTATCTCTCCGTCGCTCCACACGCGTGTGAGTCCACGTCTTTCTCTCCACAAGCATGTGTGTTGATCTCGTCGCACATGTGCATCTGTGCTAGTGTTGAGCTCAGCGGAGTGTGTCTCTTGACACTCGGTGTGCGTTGGCTGTGCCTGTGTGTAACACAGCGCAGCCATGACTGCTCCAGTGAAGAGAGACCAGGGAAATCATCTCAGGCAGAGTCAACAGAGGAAAACCGAAGAGGGTTTGAGGTGTGCTCGACAGAGACGGATTCCCTGCGCTGACATTTCTCAGTACCACGAGAAGAAAGCTGAGCTGTAGATCGACCGGAGAAATGCTTCCCCATTCGACATTTAACGAATGAACTGCAGTGTGCGCGGCTTTCGGGATTGTGCCTGAAAAGTGCGAAAACCAGCAGAGCCTGTGCTCAAAAGCTGGTGGCTACGTGCCTCTTTAACCCTCCAAAGCAATGGCTTATTCTTATTATTCTTATTATTATTTTGTGCAAATTTTAAAATCTTCAAATATGCATAAAAGCAATATCAACAACAAAAGTAGTTAAGTCTGCTAATACTGAAACTGCCGTAATGCAAAGGCACATGTCCAGGCCGAAGCAAAGACTAGTGCCATGATTCTGCTTGCTGCTGGACAAAATCCTCTATTAGTCTCTTCATATGAGACAGCTTGTTGTGGAGATACACGCATCTGTACTTCTCTTCCACCCTGTCATCTTCCTTTGCCCTGCAAGAAAACACAAAACAGACCTCGGTCCCTTTGGAACCGGGCTTTCATAGTTAACGTGTTAGACTAGCTCAGAAGTTCTGAGCAGAAAATATCTCTTGGACCTTTTGTTTTAGGGGCAGGTCTTTATCGAGTTGCTGCTTGTTATTGACTCTTTATCAAAATCATTAATGACCTCCATAATGCCTCATTTAGCTGCAGTAGAGTGCCAGTAAATTTTTTGATAGCAAGTAATATTAGCAGCTCCTTTTAGTAAGCAGCAGTGCTAAGGCACATTGTCGGGTTCTAATGGGAGCTGCTTCTGAACCTCAGAGAGAGCACTGAGCCAGGGCGGGGTTGCCTGCCCGCGCTCGCGAGGCCGGGCCGCCCCGCCCCACACCACCAGGACTTAGATGCCAGGAACGGTGGCGGGCCGGGGGGAGATGCGCGGAGAGGCGACAGAAGTTTTACGGGGGGAAGTTTGCGTTCGTTTTTCGGGTTATGCCCGTACTGGACATGCGTTTCTAGCAGCTCTCTCAGGCTGCTCCGTTTCATGCCGCCAGTCCCGGGGCAGTCGCCGGCACTCGCGGGGTGGGGCTTTGCTATGCCAGACCCCCCGAGCTGCCGGTACGGGGAGGGGGCCGTCTGGACACCGCGGCTAATTATTTGCCTTTCTTCAAGATCATTAACAACCTCCGTAGTGCCCCGTTTTGCTGCATCTGGCAGGGGGGGACGTGGGGTACAGGTTATTGTAGATGTGGGTGGAGCAGGAGCAAGTTGCAAGGGTGCAGAGGTAAATGGCAGTATTTTAATACAGGCTACCTCTGCCCTGTGACTTCCAAAGCTCCAAATCTCCCCATTAGGTAAGCACCATCGTCTACCTGCCAAAATATCGAATCCCAATATGTTCGCTTTATAAGGACTCAGGGCAACTTCCACAGCCACTGTCCGCTTTTCCCCAGGCAGCAAAAGGTGGGTTCGAGCTAAAGGACATCTCTCTGCTACACCCGTTACCCCTACTATATTGATGGCCTTCCTTGATGGTTTAATCCCGAGTTTGTCAGCTTGCCGCCTGTTCAAAACACTGATTTGTGCGCCCGTGTCAATTAGAAATTTCACACTTATCCGCCTTGGACCAACGGGGATATGTATGTATGGTTTTTTATCACTGGACCATTGGCAAGAGAATACAGAGCGGGTGGGGCGGTCCCGGTTCCCATCCGCCTTTACTAGTTTTTTGATTCCCTTTGTGAGGACGCGAAAGGGTTAGTGTCTCACTTGTCCTCGGGGAGGGGGGCGGTTACCGGTGCCTTCTCTTTGTTCTCTGATCTTCCCTCTAAATATTCCACTAGCTCCTGTAAATGCTCAGTGGAGAGCTCGTGTACCAGTGTTCGAGGCATGTCCAAAGCAGTCGCACGGCACCAGAGGTCGCTCCGCTGCAAACTGCTACTCTGATTTGACTGGCAGCCAAAATGCTCCGGTTTCTGTGACGGGGCGGGGGGCGGCCTGGTGGGGGGCGGTCCCTGAAGAGGCTCGGCTCGGCTCGTCTTCCGGACCGCCCGGCTTCTATACGAGCCGCCGCTCGGGTCTACCCACCCCATCTCGCGTCCATGTGTAACCACACTGTGTAAAATTTCCGCCAGGTTCAGGAGGACTTCGGGGATGTTGCTTATTACGATCGATAGCCCCCTGAACCTTTTCCTTAAGGGACTGAACATATATTTTCAAGGCATCCGGTAATCCTTTAATAAGCAGCCGAAGGTGGACCGGATCCACCGGCGCCGCCATAGCGGGGGACTGCCGGCCTCTTTCATACGTTGCTTGTACACAAGCCGCCTTTTGAACTCCCTCGGCAAGGTCTGATAAACCTTTTATAACAATTGCCACTGGCTGCCCACGTTCCCTGGGATCTATACCACCAGCCCAGTAAGCTACACGAGATGTAATGGACTGATCACCGTCTGGACCATCACTTAAAAATACCCCTGGGCCCCAGAAACCTGTGGCCTCGTCCTTACTCAATAATATTCTATCACCCCCAGTAAGTGAAACGCGCCAAAGATATTCAGTCTCTGTCTCGCCCGGCTTCCGTGAGAATCTAGTTTGTAAATCCCCTAGCTCCAGTCCTGAATATGGCGTGCTATGGGTAGCCGTGCGTGGATTTCTGCCTCGTCCATCCGTATGTGTTTCAGTTCTAATAAGAGGATGCACGTTCTTAGTCTCTACCCCCCGCCTCATCAACGCTGTTTTCAGAGTCAGTATCTCTGTTGAGAAGCGGGGGGGCCGAGGAGCACTCCTGAACTGGGGGGACGCTAGAGGAAGCTCTCATATTAATTAACAAATACTCAAGTTTTTGTTCCAAAAAACCAAGTTTCTGTTCTAACAAGCCAAATCTCTGTTCTAAATAATCCGATCGTATGCTTTGCCGCGAAAAGTCCTGTATTAGAGAGTCAAACTGTTCGCTCTGCCGCGAGAGGTTTTGCTTTAAAAAGTCAAACTGTTCGCCTTGCCGCGAAAGGTCCTGTTTTAAAAAGTCAAACTGTTCGCCTTGTCGCGAAAGGTCCTGCTTTAAAAGGTCAAACTGTTCGCTCTGCTGCGAAAAGTCCTGCTTTAAGGAGTCAAACTTTTCGCTTTGCCGCAGAAGGTTTTGCTTTAAAGAATCAAATTGTTTGCTTTGCCACAAAAAGTCCTGCTTTAAGGAGTCAAACTTTTCACTTTGCCGCGAGAAGTTTTCCTCCATTCGGTGCTTAAGTTTACACAGATCCTGTGCTACCTTTAAGCAAACACACAAACTGAAGCACATCGCGCACCACATAATGAAAAACCACGCCGCAAAATGCCAGGTTTCTGCAGAAATGTTACTCACCCCTCTAAAAAGTACCTCCATCTCTGATATCCTGCACGACTACGCCAAATTCTCACGGAATATTACCCCGAGGTTAATTTAAGGGACAACAGGGTCCAAAGCAACCTTTATTAAACCGGTGAGAACAGGGTTTTAGTATTCCAAAAGTGACTTAAATACAGGTTCGGATATCAGCTGAGGAAACTTATTTAGGGGCAGCAACCACTACAGCAGGCGGTCCACAGAGTGCATGCACGTGGCTTCACTCAAAGCAATGCCGGAGTCGCCCCTGAGTCCCGGAGAAGCACACACTTGCCCAAGCCTATCGCAGAATTATTTTAAAGAGATACGCGTACTCGTAGTGAGTACGGAAAGTGTACACTCGCGATTGTGCGAGGGTATATTTGTAATACACTCGCAATTGTGCGAGAGCTAATTTACTTACACGTGCAAGTGTGCACGGAATATTACACATGCTTACGTGGAAGCACAGGAGGAAAACACACTCGCGGTTGTGCGGGGAAATAATTTAAAGTACGTGTGCAAACGTGCACAGAAAGTATAAATATACTCGCAATCCTGCGAGAAGTTTTACTCACAGCCGTGGCGGCGAGGCAAGCGGAGTCTCCATCCCGGGGAGCTGCGGGGGCCGTGGCTCCTGGCGGCAGTGGCTAAGCTCGTTCTCCGAGAAAACTCCACGGCAAAGGGAAGTTTTCGACGAGAGTCCCGTTTATATGACCTTGACCTGACTGTAGTCATTCCTCCTGTTCCCGGAAGCCCCCCGAAAACATCCCCCACCCTGGGCATGGGCGCCCAGCGGCTTTTGCCACTAACGACTCTGCTATGGGTGCTCTGGGGCCAGACAAAGAAGCTGTTAGGCCCACGGCAGCCAGGAGAGAGGGGAATGTGCCCACTCCTCCATACTGAAGGTGGGAGGGGGAGAGTGGGGGCACAGAGGGGGAGAGAGGCGGGGGGGGGGTGTTGCATTCTGCCACACTTGGCTATACAATCTTCCTTGTAGGGAAATCTTACTTTCATAGCTGCCAGGAGTCGGGTCCAGAGAGTAGTGGCGTTAGACTCTCTTGAAATTGCCCTGTCAATGGTGGAATCTCTTGACAGAGATCCCAGCTGCCTGGCTTCACCCCACCTTCCAATTCAATTGTTTCTGCCCCATTGTCCCAGCATCGGAGCAACCAGGTAAAAATATTCTCGCCTTCACGACGACTAAAGTCTTTTCACGGATCTCTCAGCTCACCTGGAGAAAAGGACCGAGTGGTGGTCACTTCATCTCCTCCCTGTCCTGATGGTGCCCCTTGGGTTGATGTTGGCCCTGTGCCATCATCTGCTGCACGGGTAGTCTTTCTAGTGACTTTCTTACAACCAGCAACTGATGCTGATATGGGTTTACCATCATTTGATTCATTTCCAGAGTCTGAATGACTGTCACAGTGATCGCTATGGTTACAGCAGCAACAGTGCCCAGTGTGTGAAGACGGAGGGGGCTGCCTTGTTAGCCTTTGAGGCTGGAGAAGTAATGTTATCAGCAGCGGCCTTGGCAGAGGAACTCTGCGGAGGAGCTGTAGCTTCAGCCTGCGAAGCCGCCGTTGGGGGGGCAGTGGCTGCTGCGGCAGCTTTCGCTGTTTTCCTCTTTCTCGAGCGGCCAGGAGTGCTTTTTGCTAAAGCTTCCGAAGACGCACCGCAAATCTCAGGACTAAAAAGAGACGCAAACCTTCTGTTGAACGCCATTTCTCTTAACAGAAGCACAAACTGACACACATTCCGCAAAACAGATAACACACCATCACCGTTCTACCAAAACTCTGAGGATATTCAAAGCTCTCTAAAACATTTGCGAACTGTCCTAGCGAAAAAATGAAAGTATTGCTAGTCAGCCTTTCTAAAGATTCACTTGACCAATTAGCAAACACAGAGCCGTACTGCTCTTTAATCTCTCCTGGAGGCTTTTCAAGGTAAAGCAGAAGTGAGTAGAAATTCATTAGCGGCTGCAGTATAATGAAATAAACCAGTGACAAACCACACAGTATCATCATGACCATTGTCCAGTTCCTGGTTGTTATATAATGAATACTTCGATTTAAAAAGAAGGCCCAACACAGATATGGAATCAGTGAGCACAATGTAGAAAATATCTGATACAACTTATGCCATAACATCTTTCAATCAGTGTAATTCACTTTGCCTTAATACAACCAAATAATATCCAAAGCAAACAGGCGCGCGAGTATCACAACTCTTTGAGCTGGCACCGTGCCAAGAAAATTGAAAGGTACGTCAGAGCAGTAGAAAAGCCAAAATCTCCAGATTTACCCCTTTCTCTAGCCCCACATTGGGCGCCAATTATCTGTCGAGAGTTAGATTGCGGGGTGACAATACAACCCTGGCAGATGTATTGTTAAGCCCCTCTCCCCCCACACTTCCCGCTTTTGCCCCTCCCTCTCCCCCCTTTCCACTAAGGACAGGCGACTGGGAGGGAAAGAAGGACAGAGAGAAGAGAGTTGGAAAAAATTAACAATGTTTTACTAATGCTACTAATAAGAATAGAGAAAATAATACAAAATATACAAAACCAATCTTGAAAGTCTCAGCAACTGCAGAGCCGGCGCCCGAAGTCCTGGATTGGACTCTGCAGCCAACCACAGCTGGATTCAGTCTCTCATTAAGCCTCAGTTCGCAGGGACGACCAGCAAGGTCCTCTCCTAATGTCGACCATAGGTAAAAAGAAACGAGATCCTCGTGAACTCCCACTTTATATGAAGTATTCACGTGAATGGAATGTTATACACAGTTGGTAAGTTTCTTGGTCACTTGTTTCTCGTCGCCCCTCTTGCGAGATGTCCATCCATGCTTATCAATAAGTTTGCATTCCATTGCTAGGTTTTACCAAAACATGTGTCTGGTTCTCCAGGAAAATGCAGTTAATATGAAGGCTTTAGCTGACAGGTAAAATTCACTGAAAGAGAAACTCGTTTTTAACAAAACCAGTTTTTAACAAAACCGTTTGTGTCTCCAAACGATCGTCTGTCCACATGCGTCTGCCTTGATGCAGGCTCCACTCGTGCTTAAGCTGGAGTGAGTGCACAGCTGCGCCGTTTCTTGGCAAAGTTCCGCGTCTTGCACGACGTTGCCCAGTCCTGCATTTCTCAGGCGGACAGACGCAAGGGAGTTCTGCTAGTAAGAGAGCAAAGAGAGTCGTAGGCAGTAACTGAATGCTGCTCCGAGCTACTTCTCGCCTATGGCAAATGCTTCACAGTGGCCCGAGGAACGGCGCTCAGCAGTCGATCGACAAAGAGAAAAGAAACAGATCACGCCTTAACGCAAAAGAGCAACAGGGCGTCTCTGCGCAAGCTTGTCCTTGATCGATAGCTGAGGGCGAACACTTGTGTGCTTGTCGTAGAGAATGTGTCTTACCTGAAAGTGTCTGGGAGTTTGGCGCAGGTCAGTGTGGCTGGTTCGATAATCAACGTCTAGGATACCTGCAGAGCGGTCCCTGTTGGTGTGGGGACAGTGTGCCTGTAAGTCAGTCTGTGTTCCTAGCGCCTGCTCTATCTCTCCGTCGCTCCACACGCGTGTGAGTCCACGTCTTTCTCTCCACAAGCATGTGTGTTGATCTCGTCGCACATGTGCATCTGTGCTAGTGTTGAGCTCAGCGGAGTGTGTCTCTTGACACTCGGTGTGCGTTGGCTGTGCCTGTGTGTAACACAGCGCAGCCATGACTGCTCCAGTGAAGAGAGACCAGGGAAATCATCTCAGGCAGAGTCAACAAAGGAAAACCGAAGAGGGTTTGAGGTGTGCTCGACAGAGCCGGCTTCCCTGCGCTGACATTTCTCAGTACCACGAGAAGAAAGCTGAGCTGTAGATCGACCGGAGAAATGCTTCCCCATTCGACATTTAACGAATGAACTGCAGTGTGCGCGGCTTTCGGGATTGTGCCTGAAAAGTGCGAAAACCAGCAGAGCCTGTGCTCAAAAGCTGGTGGCTATGTGCCTCTTTAACCCTCCAAAGCAATGGCTTATTCTTATTATTCTTATTATTATTTTGTGCAAATTTTAAAATCTTCAAATATGCATAAAAGCAATATCAACAACAAAAGTAGTTAAGTCTGCTAATACTGAAACTGCCGTAATGCAAAGGCACATGTCCAGGCCGAAGCAAAGACTAGTGCCATGATTCTGCTTGCTGCTGGACAAAATCCTCTATTAGTCTCTTCATATGAGACAGCTTGTTGTGGAGATACACGCATCTGTACTTCTCTTCCACCCTGTCATCTTCCTTTGCCCTGCAAGAAAACACAAAACAGACCTCGGTCCCTTTGGAACCGGGCTTTCATAGTTAACGTGTTAGACTAGCTCAGAAGTTCTGAGCAGAAAATATCTCTTGGACCTTTTGTTTTAGGGGCAGGTCTTTATCGAGTTGCTGCTTGTTATTGACTCTTTATCAAAATCATTAATGACCTCCATAATGCCTCATTTAGCTGCAGTAGAGTGCCAGTAAATTTTTTGATAGCAAGTAATATTAGCAGCTCCTTTTAGTAAGCAGCAGTGCTAAGGCACATTGTCGGGTTCTAATGGGAGCTGCTTCTGAACCTCAGAGAGAGCACTGAGCCAGGGCGGGGTTGCCTGCCCGCGCTCGCGAGGCCGGGCCGCCCCGCCCCACACCACCAGGACTTAGATGCCAGGAACGGTGGCGGGCCGGGGGGAGATGCGCGGAGAGGCGACAGAAGTTTTACGGGGGGAAGTTTGCGTTCGTTTTTCGGGTTATGCCCGTACTGGACATGCGTTTCTAGCAGCTCTCTCAGGCTGCTCCGTTTCATGCCGCCAGTCCCGGGGCAGTCGCCGGCACTCGCGGGGTGGGGCTTTGCTATGCCAGACCCCCCGAGCTGCCGGTACGGGGAGGGGGCCGTCTGGACACCGCGGCTAATTATTTGCCTTTCTTCAAGATCATTAACAACCTCCGTAGTGCCCCGTTTTGCTGCATCTGGCAGGGGGGGACGTGGGGTACAGGTTATTGTAGATGTGGGTGGAGCAGGAGCAAGTTGCAAGGGTGCAGAGGTAAATGGCAGTATTTTAATACAGGCTACCTCTGCCCTGTGACTTCCAAAGCTCCAAATCTCCCCATTAGGTAAGCACCATCGTCTACCTGCCAAAATATCGAATCCCAATATGTTCGCTTTATAAGGACTCAGGGCAACTTCCACAGCCACTGTCCGCTTTTCCCCAGGCAGCAAAAGGTGGGTTCGAGCTAAAGGACATCTCTCTGCTACACCCGTTACCCCTACTATATTGATGGCCTTCCTTGATGGTTTAATCCCGAGTTTGTCAGCTTGCCGCCTGTTCAAAACACTGATTTGTGCGCCCGTGTCAATTAGAAATTTCACACTTATCCGCCTTGGACCAACGGGGATATGTATGTATGGTTTTTTATCACTGGACCATTGGCAAGAGAATACAGAGCGGGTGGGGCGGTCCCGGTTCCCATCCGCCTTTACTAGTTTTTTGATTCCCTTTGTGAGGACGCGAAAGGGTTAGTGTCTCACTTGTCCTCGGGGAGGGGGGCGGTTACCGGTGCCTTCTCTTTGTTCTCTGATCTTCCCTCTAAATATTCCACTAGCTCCTGTAAATGCTCAGTGGAGAGCTCGTGTACCAGTGTTCGAGGCATGTCCAAAGCAGTCGCACGGCACCAGAGGTCGCTCCGCTGCAAACTGCTACTCTGATTTGACTGGCAGCCAAAATGCTCCGGTTTCTGTGACGGGGCGGGGGGCGGCCTGGTGGGGGGCGGTCCCTGAAGAGGCTCGGCTCGGCTCGTCTTCCGGACCGCCCGGCTTCTATACGAGCCGCCGCTCGGGTCTACCCACCCCATCTCGCGTCCATGTGTAACCACACTGTGTAAAATTTCCGCCAGGTTCAGGAGGACTTCGGGGATGTTGCTTATTACGATCGATAGCCCCCTGAACCTTTTCCTTAAGGGACTGAACATATATTTTCAAGGCATCCGGTAATCCTTTAATAAGCAGCCGAAGGTGGACCGGATCCACCGGCGCCGCCATAGCGGGGGACTGCCGGCCTCTTTCATACGTTGCTTGTACACAAGCCGCCTTTTGAACTCCCTCGGCAAGGTCTGATAAACCTTTTATAACAATTGCCACTGGCTGCCCACGTTCCCTGGGATCTATACCACCAGCCCAGTAAGCTACACGAGATGTAATGGACTGATCACCGTCTGGACCATCACTTAAAAATACCCCTGGGCCCCAGAAACCTGTGGCCTCGTCCTTACTCAATAATATTCTATCACCCCCAGTAAGTGAAACGCGCCAAAGATATTCAGTCTCTGTCTCGCCCGGCTTCCGTGAGAATCTAGTTTGTAAATCCCCTAGCTCCAGTCCTGAATATGGCGTGCTATGGGTAGCCGTGCGTGGATTTCTGCCTCGTCCATCCGTATGTGTTTCAGTTCTAATAAGAGGATGCACGTTCTTAGTCTCTACCCCCCGCCTCATCAACGCTGTTTTCAGAGTCAGTATCTCTGTTGAGAAGCGGGGGGGCCGAGGAGCACTCCTGAACTGGGGGGACGCTAGAGGAAGCTCTCATATTAATTAACAAAAACTCAAGTTTTTGTTCCAAAAAACCAAGTTTCTGTTCTAACAAGCCAAATCTCTGTTCTAAATAATCCGATCGTATGCTTTGCCGCGAAAAGTCCTGTATTAGAGAGTCAAACTGTTCGCTCTGCCGCGAGAGGTTTTGCTTTAAAAAGTCAAACTGTTCGCCTTGCCGCGAAAGGTCCTGTTTTAAAAAGTCAAACTGTTCGCCTTGTCGCGAAAGGTCCTGCTTTAAAAGGTCAAACTGTTCGCTCTGCTGCGAAAAGTCCTGCTTTAAGGAGTCAAACTTTTCGCTTTGCCGCAGAAGGTTTTGCTTTAAAGAATCAAATTGTTTGCTTTGCCACAAAAAGTCCTGCTTTAAGGAGTCAAACTTTTCACTTTGCCGCGAGAAGTTTTCCTCCATTCGGTGCTTAAGTTTACACAGATCCTGTGCTACCTTTAAGCAAACACACAAACTGAAGCACATCGCGCACCACATAATGAAAAACCACGCCGCAAAATGCCAGGTTTCTGCAGAAATGTTACTCACCCCTCTAAAAAGTACCTCCATCTCTGATATCCTGCACGACTACGCCAAATTCTCACGGAATATTACCCCGAGGTTAATTTAAGGGACAACAGGGTCCAAAGCAACCTTTATTAAACCGGTGAGAACAGGGTTTTAGTATTCCAAAAGTGACTTAAATACAGGTTCGGATATCAGCTGAGGAAACTTATTTAGGGGCAGCAACCACTACAGCAGGCGGTCCACAGAGTGCATGCACGTGGCTTCACTCAAAGCAATGCCGGAGTCGCCCCTGAGTCCCGGAGAAGCACACACTTGCCCAAGCCTATCGCAGAATTATTTTAAAGAGATACGCGTACTCGTAGTGAGTACGGAAAGTGTACACTCGCGATTGTGCGAGGGTATATTTGTAATACACACGCAATTGTGCGAGAGCTAATTTACTTACACGTGCAAGTGTGCACGGAATATTACACATGCTTACGTGGAAGCACAGGAGGAAAACACACTCGCGGTTGTGCGGGGAAATAATTTAAAGTACGTGTGCAAACGTGCACAGAAAGTATAAATATACTCGCAATCCTGCGAGAAGTTTTACTCACAGCCATGGCGGCGAGGCAAGCGGAGTCTCCATCTCGGGGAGCTGCGGGGGCCGTGGCTCCTGGCGGCAGTGGCTAAGCTCGTTCTCCGAGAAAACTCCACGGCAAAGGGAAGTTTTCGACGAGAGTCCCGTTTATATGACCTTGACCTGACTGTAGTCATTCCTCCTGTTCCCGGAAGCCCCCCGAAAACATCCCCCACCCTGGGCATGGGCGCCCAGCGGCTTTTGCCACTAACGACTCTGCTATGGGTGCTCTGGGGCCAGACAAAGAAACTGTTAGGCCCACGGCAGCCAGGAGAGAGGGGAATGTGCCCACTCCTCCATACTGAAGGAGGGAGGGGGAGAGTGGGGGCACAGAGGGGGAGAGAGGCGGGGGGGGGGTGTTGCATTCTGCCACACTTGGCTATACAATCTTCCTTGTAGGGAAATCTTACTTTCATAGCTGCCAGGAGTCGGGTCCAGAGAGTAGTGGCGTTAGACTCTCTTGAAATTGCCCTGTCAATGGTGGAATCTCTTGACAGAGATCCCAGCTGCCTGGCTTCACCCCACCTTCCAATTCAATTGTTTCTGCCCCATTGTCCCAGCATCGGAGCAACCAGGTAAAAATATTCTCGCCTTCACGACGACTAAAGTCTTTTCACGGATCTCTCAGCTCACCTGGAGAAAAGGACCGAGTGGTGGTCACTTCATCTCCTCCCTGTCCTGATGGTGCCCCTTGGGTTGATGTTGGCCCTGTGCCATCATCTGCTGCACGGGTAGTCTTTCTAGTGACTTTCTTACAACCAGCAACTGATGCTGATATGGGTTTACCATCATTTGATTCATTTCCAGAGTCTGAATGACTGTCACAGTGATCGCTATGGTTACAGCAGCAACAGTGCCCAGTGTGTGAAGACGGGGGGGGCTGCCTTGTTAGCCTTTGAGGCTGGAGAAGTAATGTTATCAGCAGCGGCCTTGGCAGAGGAACTCTGCGGAGGAGCTGTAGCTTCAGCCTGCGAAGCCGCCGTTGGGGGGGCAGTGGCTGCTGCGGCAGCTTTCGCTGTTTTCCTCTTTCTCGAGCGGCCAGGAGTGCTTTTTGCTAAAGCTTCCGAAGACGCACCGCAAATCTCAGGACTAAAAAGAGACGCAAACCTTCTGTTGAACGCCATTTCTCTTAACAGAAGCACAAACTGACACACATTCCGCAAAACAGATAACACACCATCACCGTTCTACCAAAACTCTGAGGATATTCAAAGCTCTCTAAAACATTTGCGAACTGTCCTAGCGAAAAAATGAAAGTATTGCTAGTCAGCTTTTCTAAAGATTCACTTGACCAATTAGCAAACACAGAGCCGTACTGCTCTTTAATCTCTCCTGGAGGCTTTTCAAGGTAAAGCAGAAGTGAGTAGAAATTCATTAGCGGCTGCAGTATAATGAAATAAACCAGTGACAAACCACACAGTATCATCATGACCATTGTCCAGTTCCTGGTTGTTATATAATGAATACTTCGATTTAAAAAGAAGGCCCAACACAGATATGGAATCAGTGAGCACAATGTAGAAAATATCTGATACAACTTATGCCATAACATCTTTCAATCAGTGTAATTCACTTTGCCTTAATACAACCAAATAATATCCAAAGCAAACAGGCGCGCGAGTATCACAACTCTTTGAGCTGGCACCGTGCCAAGAAAATTGAAAGGTACGTTAGAGCAGTAGAAAAGCTAAAATCTCCAGATTTACCCCTTTCTCTAGCGCCACATTGGGCGCCAATTATCTGTCGAGAGTTAGATTGCGGGGTGACAATACAACCCTGGCAGATGTATTGTTAAGCCCCTCTCCCCCCACACTTCCCGCTTTTGCCCCTCCCTCTCCCCCCTTTCCACTAAGGACAGGCGACTGGGAGGGAAAGAAGGACAGAGAGAAGAGAGTTGGAAAAAATTAACAATGTTTTACTAATGCTACTAATAAGAATAGAGAAAATAATACAAAATATACAAAACCAATCTTGAAAGTCTCAGTAACTGCAGAGCCGGCGCCCGAAGTCCTGGATTGGACTCTGCAGCCAACCACAGCTGGATTCAGTCTCTCATTAAGCCTCAGTTCGCAGGGACGACCAGCAAGGTCCTCTCCTAATGTCGACCATAGGTAAAAAGAAACGAGATCCTCGTGAACTCCCACTTTATATGAAGTATTCACGTGAATGGAATGTTATACACAGTTGGTAAGTTTCTTGGTCACTTGTTTCTCGTCGCCCCTCTTGCGAGATGTCCATCCATGCTTATCAATAAGTTTGCATTCCATTGCTAGGTTTTACCAAAACATGTGTCTGGTTCTCCAGGAAAATGCAGTTAATATGAAGGCTTTAGCTGACAGGTAAAATTCACTGAAAGAGAAACTCGTTTTTAACAAAACCAGTTTTTAACAAAACCGTTTGTGTCTCCAAACGATCGTCTGTCCACATGCGTCTGCCTTGATGCAGGCTCCACTCGTGCTTAAGCTGGAGTGAGTGCACAGCTGCGCCGTTTCTTGGCAAAGTTCCGCGTCTTGCACGACGTTGCCCAGTCCTGCATTTCTCAGGCGGACAGACGCAAGGGAGTTCTGCTAGTAAGAGAGCAAAGAGAGTCGTCGGCAGTAACTGAATGCTGCTCCGAGCTACTTCTCGCCTATGGCAAATGCTTCACAGTGGCCCGAGGAACGGCGCTCAGCAGTCGATCGACAAAGAGAAAAGAAACAGATCACGCCTTAACGCAAAAGAGCAACAGGGCGTCTCTGCGCAAGCTTGTCCTTGATCGATAGCTGAGGGCGAACACTTGTGTGCTTGTCGTAGAGAATGTGTCTTACCTGAAAGTGTCTGGGAGTTTGGCGCAGGTCAGTGTGGCTGGTTCGATAATCAACGTCTAGGATACCTGCAGAGCGGTCCCTGTTGGTGTGGGGACAGTGTGCCTGTAAGTCAGTCTGTGTTCCTAGCGCCTGCTCTATCTCTCCGTCGCTCCACACGCGTGTGAGTCCACGTCTTTCTCTCCACAAGCATGTGTGTTGATCTCGTCGCACATGTGCATCTGTGCTAGTGTTGAGCTCAGCGGAGTGTGTCTCTTGACACTCGGTGTGCGTTGGCTGTGCCTGTGTGTAACACAGCGCAGCCATGACTGCTCCAGTGAAGAGAGACCAGGGAAATCATCTCAGGCAGAGTCAACAGAGGAAAACCGAAGAGGGTTTGAGGTGTGCTCGACAGAGACGGATTCCCTGCGCTGACATTTCTCAGTACCACGAGAAGAAAGCTGAGCTGTAGATCGACCGGAGAAATGCTTCCCCATTCGACATTTAACGAATGAACTGCAGTGTGCGCGGCTTTCGGGATTGTGCCTGAAAAGTGCGAAAACCAGCAGAGCCTGTGCTCAAAAGCTGGTGGCTACGTGCCTCTTTAACCCTCCAAAGCAATGGCTTATTCTTATTATTCTTATTATTATTTTGTGCAAATTTTAAAATCTTCAAATATGCATAAAAGCAATATCAACAACAAAAGTAGTTAAGTCTGCTAATACTGAAACTGCCGTAATGCAAAGGCACATGTCCAGGCCGAAGCAAAGACTAGTGCCATGATTCTGCTTGCTGCTGGACAAAATCCTCTATTAGTCTCTTCATATGAGACAGCTTGTTGTGGAGATACACGCATCTGTACTTCTCTTCCACCCTGTCATCTTCCTTTGCCCTGCAAGAAAACACAAAACAGACCTCGGTCCCTTTGGAACCGGGCTTTCATAGTTAACGTGTTAGACTAGCTCAGAAGTTCTGAGCAGAAAATATCTCTTGGACCTTTTGTTTTAGGGGCAGGTCTTTATCGAGTTGCTGCTTGTTATTGACTCTTTATCAAAATCATTAATGACCTCCATAATGCCTCATTTAGCTGCAGTAGAGTGCCAGTAAATTTTTTGATAGCAAGTAATATTAGCAGCTCCTTTTAGTAAGCAGCAGTGCTAAGGCACATTGTCGGGTTCTAATGGGAGCTGCTTCTGAACCTCAGAGAGAGCACTGAGCCAGGGCGGGGTTGCCTGCCCGCGCTCGCGAGGCCGGGCCGCCCCGCCCCACACCACCAGGACTTAGATGCCAGGAACGGTGGCGGGCCGGGGGGAGATGCGCGGAGAGGCGACAGAAGTTTTACGGGGGGAAGTTTGCGTTCGTTTTTCGGGTTATGCCCGTACTGGACATGCGTTTCTAGCAGCTCTCTCAGGCTGCTCCGTTTCATGCCGCCAGTCCCGGGGCAGTCGCCGGCACTCGCGGGGTGGGGCTTTGCTATGCCAGACCCCCCGAGCTGCCGGTACGGGGAGGGGGCCGTCTGGACACCGCGGCTAATTATTTGCCTTTCTTCAAGATCATTAACAACCTCCGTAGTGCCCCGTTTTGCTGCATCTGGCAGGGGGGGACGTGGGGTACAGGTTATTGTAGATGTGGGTGGAGCAGGAGCAAGTTGCAAGGGTGCAGAGGTAAATGGCAGTATTTTAATACAGGCTACCTCTGCCCTGTGACTTCCAAAGCTCCAAATCTCCCCATTAGGTAAGCACCATCGTCTACCTGCCAAAATATCGAATCCCAATATGTTCGCTTTATAAGGACTCAGGGCAACTTCCACAGCCACTGTCCGCTTTTCCCCAGGCAGCAAAAGGTGGGTTCGAGCTAAAGGACATCTCTCTGCTACACCCGTTACCCCTACTATATTGATGGCCTTCCTTGATGGTTTAATCCCGAGTTTGTCAGCTTGCCGCCTGTTCAAAACACTGATTTGTGCGCCCGTGTCAATTAGAAATTTCACACTTATCCGCCTTGGACCAACGGGGATATGTATGTATGGTTTTTTATCACTGGACCATTGGCAAGAGAATACAGAGCGGGTGGGGCGGTCCCGGTTCCCATCCGCCTTTACTAGTTTTTTGATTCCCTTTGTGAGGACGCGAAAGGGTTAGTGTCTCACTTGTCCTCGGGGAGGGGGGCGGTTACCGGTGCCTTCTCTTTGTTCTCTGATCTTCCCTCTAAATATTCCACTAGCTCCTGTAAATGCTCAGTGGAGAGCTCGTGTACCAGTGTTCGAGGCATGTCCAAAGCAGTCGCACGGCACCAGAGGTCGCTCCGCTGCAAACTGCTACTCTGATTTGACTGGCAGCCAAAATGCTCCGGTTTCTGTGACGGGGCGGGGGGCGGCCTGGTGGGGGGCGGTCCCTGAAGAGGCTCGGCTCGGCTCGTCTTCCGGACCGCCCGGCTTCTATACGAGCCGCCGCTCGGGTCTACCCACCCCATCTCGCGTCCATGTGTAACCACACTGTGTAAAATTTCCGCCAGGTTCAGGAGGACTTCGGGGATGTTGCTTATTACGATCGATAGCCCCCTGAACCTTTTCCTTAAGGGACTGAACATATATTTTCAAGGCATCCGGTAATCCTTTAATAAGCAGCCGAAGGTGGACCGGATCCACCGGCGCCGCCATAGCGGGGGACTGCCGGCCTCTTTCATACGTTGCTTGTACACAAGCCGCCTTTTGAACTCCCTCGGCAAGGTCTGATAAACCTTTTATAACAATTGCCACTGGCTGCCCACGTTCCCTGGGATCTATACCACCAGCCCAGTAAGCTACACGAGATGTAATGGACTGATCACCGTCTGGACCATCACTTAAAAATACCCCTGGGCCCCAGAAACCTGTGGCCTCGTCCTTACTCAATAATATTCTATCACCCCCAGTAAGTGAAACGCGCCAAAGATATTCAGTCTCTGTCTCGCCCGGCTTCCGTGAGAATCTAGTTTGTAAATCCCCTAGCTCCAGTCCTGAATATGGCGTGCTATGGGTAGCCGTGCGTGGATTTCTGCCTCGTCCATCCGTATGTGTTTCAGTTCTAATAAGAGGATGCACGTTCTTAGTCTCTACCCCCCGCCTCATCAACGCTGTTTTCAGAGTCAGTATCTCTGTTGAGAAGCGGGGGGGCCGAGGAGCACTCCTGAACTGGGGGGACGCTAGAGGAAGCTCTCATATTAATTAACAAATACTCAAGTTTTTGTTCCAAAAAACCAAGTTTCTGTTCTAACAAGCCAAATCTCTGTTCTAAATAATCCGATCGTATGCTTTGCCGCGAAAAGTCCTGTATTAGAGAGTCAAACTGTTCGCTCTGCCGCGAGAGGTTTTGCTTTAAAAAGTCAAACTGTTCGCCTTGCCGCGAAAGGTCCTGTTTTAAAAAGTCAAACTGTTCGCCTTGTCGCGAAAGGTCCTGCTTTAAAAGGTCAAACTGTTCGCTCTGCTGCGAAAAGTCCTGCTTTAAGGAGTCAAACTTTTCGCTTTGCCGCAGAAGGTTTTGCTTTAAAGAATCAAATTGTTTGCTTTGCCACAAAAAGTCCTGCTTTAAGGAGTCAAACTTTTCACTTTGCCGCGAGAAGTTTTCCTCCATTCGGTGCTTAAGTTTACACAGATCCTGTGCTACCTTTAAGCAAACACACAAACTGAAGCACATCGCGCACCACATAATGAAAAACCACGCCGCAAAATGCCAGGTTTCTGCAGAAATGTTACTCACCCCTCTAAAAAGTACCTCCATCTCTGATATCCTGCACGACTACGCCAAATTCTCACGGAATATTACCCCGAGGTTAATTTAAGGGACAACAGGGTCCAAAGCAACCTTTATTAAACCGGTGAGAACAGGGTTTTAGTATTCCAAAAGTGACTTAAATACAGGTTCGGATATCAGCTGAGGAAACTTATTTAGGGGCAGCAACCACTACAGCAGGCGGTCCACAGAGTGCATGCACGTGGCTTCACTCAAAGCAATGCCGGAGTCGCCCCTGAGTCCCGGAGAAGCACACACTTGCCCAAGCCTATCGCAGAATTATTTTAAAGAGATACGCGTACTCGTAGTGAGTACGGAAAGTGTACACTCGCGATTGTGCGAGGGTATATTTGTAATACACTCGCAATTGTGCGAGAGCTAATTTACTTACACGTGCAAGTGTGCACGGAATATTACACATGCTTACGTGGAAGCACAGGAGGAAAACACACTCGCGGTTGTGCGGGGAAATAATTTAAAGTACGTGTGCAAACGTGCACAGAAAGTATAAATATACTCGCAATCCTGCGAGAAGTTTTACTCACAGCCGTGGCGGCGAGGCAAGCGGAGTCTCCATCCCGGGGAGCTGCGGGGGCCGTGGCTCCTGGCGGCAGTGGCTAAGCTCGTTCTCCGAGAAAACTCCACGGCAAAGGGAAGTTTTCGACGAGAGTCCCGTTTATATGACCTTGACCTGACTGTAGTCATTCCTCCTGTTCCCGGAAGCCCCCCGAAAACATCCCCCACCCTGGGCATGGGCGCCCAGCGGCTTTTGCCACTAACGACTCTGCTATGGGTGCTCTGGGGCCAGACAAAGAAGCTGTTAGGCCCACGGCAGCCAGGAGAGAGGGGAATGTGCCCACTCCTCCATACTGAAGGTGGGAGGGGGAGAGTGGGGGCACAGAGGGGGAGAGAGGCGGGGGGGGGGTGTTGCATTCTGCCACACTTGGCTATACAATCTTCCTTGTAGGGAAATCTTACTTTCATAGCTGCCAGGAGTCGGGTCCAGAGAGTAGTGGCGTTAGACTCTCTTGAAATTGCCCTGTCAATGGTGGAATCTCTTGACAGAGATCCCAGCTGCCTGGCTTCACCCCACCTTCCAATTCAATTGTTTCTGCCCCATTGTCCCAGCATCGGAGCAACCAGGTAAAAATATTCTCGCCTTCACGACGACTAAAGTCTTTTCACGGATCTCTCAGCTCACCTGGAGAAAAGGACCGAGTGGTGGTCACTTCATCTCCTCCCTGTCCTGATGGTGCCCCTTGGGTTGATGTTGGCCCTGTGCCATCATCTGCTGCACGGGTAGTCTTTCTAGTGACTTTCTTACAACCAGCAACTGATGCTGATATGGGTTTACCATCATTTGATTCATTTCCAGAGTCTGAATGACTGTCACAGTGATCGCTATGGTTACAGCAGCAACAGTGCCCAGTGTGTGAAGACGGAGGGGGCTGCCTTGTTAGCCTTTGAGGCTGGAGAAGTAATGTTATCAGCAGCGGCCTTGGCAGAGGAACTCTGCGGAGGAGCTGTAGCTTCAGCCTGCGAAGCCGCCGTTGGGGGGGCAGTGGCTGCTGCGGCAGCTTTCGCTGTTTTCCTCTTTCTCGAGCGGCCAGGAGTGCTTTTTGCTAAAGCTTCCGAAGACGCACCGCAAATCTCAGGACTAAAAAGAGACGCAAACCTTCTGTTGAACGCCATTTCTCTTAACAGAAGCACAAACTGACACACATTCCGCAAAACAGATAACACACCATCACCGTTCTACCAAAACTCTGAGGATATTCAAAGCTCTCTAAAACATTTGCGAACTGTCCTAGCGAAAAAATGAAAGTATTGCTAGTCAGCCTTTCTAAAGATTCACTTGACCAATTAGCAAACACAGAGCCGTACTGCTCTTTAATCTCTCCTGGAGGCTTTTCAAGGTAAAGCAGAAGTGAGTAGAAATTCATTAGCGGCTGCAGTATAATGAAATAAACCAGTGACAAACCACACAGTATCATCATGACCATTGTCCAGTTCCTGGTTGTTATATAATGAATACTTCGATTTAAAAAGAAGGCCCAACACAGATATGGAATCAGTGAGCACAATGTAGAAAATATCTGATACAACTTATGCCATAACATCTTTCAATCAGTGTAATTCACTTTGCCTTAATACAACCAAATAATATCCAAAGCAAACAGGCGCGCGAGTATCACAACTCTTTGAGCTGGCACCGTGCCAAGAAAATTGAAAGGTACGTCAGAGCAGTAGAAAAGCCAAAATCTCCAGATTTACCCCTTTCTCTAGCCCCACATTGGGCGCCAATTATCTGTCGAGAGTTAGATTGCGGGGTGACAATACAACCCTGGCAGATGTATTGTTAAGCCCCTCTCCCCCCACACTTCCCGCTTTTGCCCCTCCCTCTCCCCCCTTTCCACTAAGGACAGGCGACTGGGAGGGAAAGAAGGACAGAGAGAAGAGAGTTGGAAAAAATTAACAATGTTTTACTAATGCTACTAATAAGAATAGAGAAAATAATACAAAATATACAAAACCAATCTTGAAAGTCTCAGCAACTGCAGAGCCGGCGCCCGAAGTCCTGGATTGGACTCTGCAGCCAACCACAGCTGGATTCAGTCTCTCATTAAGCCTCAGTTCGCAGGGACGACCAGCAAGGTCCTCTCCTAATGTCGACCATAGGTAAAAAGAAACGAGATCCTCGTGAACTCCCACTTTATATGAAGTATTCACGTGAATGGAATGTTATACACAGTTGGTAAGTTTCTTGGTCACTTGTTTCTCGTCGCCCCTCTTGCGAGATGTCCATCCATGCTTATCAATAAGTTTGCATTCCATTGCTAGGTTTTACCAAAACATGTGTCTGGTTCTCCAGGAAAATGCAGTTAATATGAAGGCTTTAGCTGACAGGTAAAATTCACTGAAAGAGAAACTCGTTTTTAACAAAACCAGTTTTTAACAAAACCGTTTGTGTCTCCAAACGATCGTCTGTCCACATGCGTCTGCCTTGATGCAGGCTCCACTCGTGCTTAAGCTGGAGTGAGTGCACAGCTGCGCCGTTTCTTGGCAAAGTTCCGCGTCTTGCACGACGTTGCCCAGTCCTGCATTTCTCAGGCGGACAGACGCAAGGGAGTTCTGCTAGTAAGAGAGCAAAGAGAGTCGTAGGCAGTAACTGAATGCTGCTCCGAGCTACTTCTCGCCTATGGCAAATGCTTCACAGTGGCCCGAGGAACGGCGCTCAGCAGTCGATCGACAAAGAGAAAAGAAACAGATCACGCCTTAACGCAAAAGAGCAACAGGGCGTCTCTGCGCAAGCTTGTCCTTGATCGATAGCTGAGGGCGAACACTTGTGTGCTTGTCGTAGAGAATGTGTCTTACCTGAAAGTGTCTGGGAGTTTGGCGCAGGTCAGTGTGGCTGGTTCGATAATCAACGTCTAGGATACCTGCAGAGCGGTCCCTGTTGGTGTGGGGACAGTGTGCCTGTAAGTCAGTCTGTGTTCCTAGCGCCTGCTCTATCTCTCCGTCGCTCCACACGCGTGTGAGTCCACGTCTTTCTCTCCACAAGCATGTGTGTTGATCTCGTCGCACATGTGCATCTGTGCTAGTGTTGAGCTCAGCGGAGTGTGTCTCTTGACACTCGGTGTGCGTTGGCTGTGCCTGTGTGTAACACAGCGCAGCCATGACTGCTCCAGTGAAGAGAGACCAGGGAAATCATCTCAGGCAGAGTCAACAAAGGAAAACCGAAGAGGGTTTGAGGTGTGCTCGACAGAGCCGGCTTCCCTGCGCTGACATTTCTCAGTACCACGAGAAGAAAGCTGAGCTGTAGATCGACCGGAGAAATGCTTCCCCATTCGACATTTAACGAATGAACTGCAGTGTGCGCGGCTTTCGGGATTGTGCCTGAAAAGTGCGAAAACCAGCAGAGCCTGTGCTCAAAAGCTGGTGGCTATGTGCCTCTTTAACCCTCCAAAGCAATGGCTTATTCTTATTATTCTTATTATTATTTTGTGCAAATTTTAAAATCTTCAAATATGCATAAAAGCAATATCAACAACAAAAGTAGTTAAGTCTGCTAATACTGAAACTGCCGTAATGCAAAGGCACATGTCCAGGCCGAAGCAAAGACTAGTGCCATGATTCTGCTTGCTGCTGGACAAAATCCTCTATTAGTCTCTTCATATGAGACAGCTTGTTGTGGAGATACACGCATCTGTACTTCTCTTCCACCCTGTCATCTTCCTTTGCCCTGCAAGAAAACACAAAACAGACCTCGGTCCCTTTGGAACCGGGCTTTCATAGTTAACGTGTTAGACTAGCTCAGAAGTTCTGAGCAGAAAATATCTCTTGGACCTTTTGTTTTAGGGGCAGGTCTTTATCGAGTTGCTGCCTGTTATTGACTCTTTATCAAAATCATTAATGACCTCCATAATGCCTCATTTAGCTGCAGTAGAGTGCCAGTAAATTTTTTGATAGCAAATAATATTAGCAGCTCCTTTTAGTGAGCAGCAGTGCTAAGGCACATTGCCGGGTTCTAATGGGAGCTGCTTCTGAACCTCAGAGAGAGCACTGAGCCAGGGCGGGGTTGCCTGCCCGCGCTCGCGAGGCCGGGCCGCCCCGCCCCACACCACCAGGACTTAGATGCCAGGAACGGTGGCGGGCCGGGGGGAGATGCGCGGAGAGGCGACAGAAGTTTTACGGGGGGAAGTTTGCGTTCGTTTTTCGGGTTATGCCCGTACTGGACATGCGTTTCTAGCAGCTCTCTCAGGCTGCTCCGTTTCATGCCGCCAGTCCCGGGGCAGTCGCCGGCACTCGCGGGGTGGGGCTTTGCTATGCCAGACCCCCCGAGCTGCCGGTACGGGGAGGGGGCCGTCTGGACACCGCGGCTAATTATTTGCCTTTCTTCAAGATCATTAACAACCTCCGTAGTGCCCCGTTTTGCTGCATCTGGCAGGGGGGGACGTGGGGTACAGGTTATTGTAGATGTGGGTGGAGCAGGAGCAAGTTGCAAGGGTGCAGAGGTAAATGGCAGTATTTTAATACAGGCTACCTCTGCCCTGTGACTTCCAAAGCTCCAAATCTCCCCATTAGGTAAGCACCATCGTCTACCTGCCAAAATATCGAATCCCAATATGTTCGCTTTATAAGGACTCAGGGCAACTTCCACAGCCACTGTCCGCTTTTCCCCAGGCAGCAAAAGGTGGGTTCGAGCTAAAGGACATCTCTCTGCTACACCCGTTACCCCTACTATATTGATGGCCTTCCTTGATGGTTTAATCCCGAGTTTGTCAGCTTGCCGCCTGTTCAAAACACTGATTTGTGCGCCCGTGTCAATTAGAAATTTCACACTTATCCGCCTTGGACCAACGGGGATATGTATGTATGGTTTTTTATCACTGGACCATTGGCAAGAGAATACAGAGCGGGTGGGGCGGTCCCGGTTCCCATCCGCCTTTACTAGTTTTTTGATTCCCTTTGTGAGGACGCGAAAGGGTTAGTGTCTCACTTGTCCTCGGGGAGGGGGGCGGTTACCGGTGCCTTCTCTTTGTTCTCTGATCTTCCCTCTAAATATTCCACTAGCTCCTGTAAATGCTCAGTGGAGAGCTCGTGTACCAGTGTTCGAGGCATGCCCAAAGCAGTCGCACGGCGCCAGAGGTCGCTCCGCTGCAAACTGCTACTCTGATTTGACTGGCAGCCAAAATGCTCCGGTTTCTGTGACGGGGCGGGGGGCGGCCTGGTGGGGGGCGGTCCCTGAAGAGGCTCGGCTCGGCTCGTCTTCCGGACCGCCCGGCTTCTATACGAGCCGCCGCTCGGGTCTACCCACCCCATCTCGCGTCCATGTGTAACCACATTGTGTAAAATTTCCGCCAGGTTCAGGAGGACTTCGGGGATGTTGCTTATTACGATCGATAGCCCCCTGAACCTTTTCCTTAAGGGACTGAACATATATTTTCAAGGCATCCGGTAATCCTTTAATAAGCAGCCGAAGGTGGACCGGATCCACCGGCGCCGCCATAGCGGGGGACTGCCGGCCTCTTTCATACGTTGCTTGTACACAAGCCGCCTTTTGAACTCCCTCGGCAAGGTCTGATAAACCTTTTATAACAATTGCCACTGGCTGCCCACGTTCCCTGGGATCTATACCACCAGCCCAGTAAGCTACACGAGATGTAATGGACTGATCACCGTCTGGACCATCACTTAAAAATACCCCTGGGCCCCAGAAACCTGTGGCCTCGTCCTTACTCAATAATATTCTATCACCCCCAGTAAGTGAAACGCGCCAAAGATATTCAGTCTCTGTCTCGCCCGGCTTCCGTGAGAATCTAGTTTGTAAATCCCCTAGCTCCAGTCCTGAATATGGCGTGCTATGGGTAGCCGTGCGTGGATTTCTGCCTCGTCCATCCGTATGTGTTTCAGTTCTAATAAGAGGATGCACGTTCTTAGTCTCTACCCCCCGCCTCATCAACGCTGTTTTCAGAGTCAGTATCTCTGTCGAGAAGCGGGGGGGCCGAGGAGCACGCCTGAACTGGGGGGACGCTAGAGGAAGCTCTCATATTAATTAACAAAAACTCAAGTTTTTGTTCCAAAAAACCAAGTTTCTGTTCTAACAAGCCAAATCTCTGTTCTAAATAATCCGATCGTATGCTTTGCCGCGAAAAGTCCTGTATTAGAGAGTCAAACTGTTCGCTCTGCCGCGAGAGGTTTTGCTTTAAAAAGTCAAACTGTTCGCCTTGCCGCGAAAGGTCCTGTTTTAAAAAGTCAAACTGTTCGCCTTGTCGCGAAAGGTCCTGCTTTAAAAGGTCAAACTGTTCGCTCTGCTGCGAAAAGTCCTGCTTTAAGGAGTCAAACTTTTCGCTTTGCCGCAGAAGGTTTTGCTTTAAAGAATCAAATTGTTTGCTTTGCCACAAAAAGTCCTGCTTTAAGGAGTCAAACTTTTCACTTTGCCGCGAGAAGTTTTCCTCCATTCGGTGCTTAAGTTTACACAGATCCTGTGCTACCTTTAAGCAAACACACAAACTGAAGCACATCGCGCACCACATAATGAAAAACCACGCCGCAAAATGCCAGGTTTCTGCAGAAATGTTACTCACCCCTCTAAAAAGTACCTCCATCTCTGATATCCTGCACGACTACGCCAAATTCTCACGGAATATTACCCCGAGGTTAATTTAAGGGACAACAGGGTCCAAAGCAACCTTTATTAAACCGGTGAGAACAGGGTTTTAGTATTCCAAAAGTGACTTAAATACAGGTTCGGATATCAGCTGAGGAAACTTATTTAGGGGCAGCAACCACTACAGCAGGCGGTCCACAGAGTGCATGCACGTGGCTTCACTCAAAGCAATGCCGGAGTCGCCCCTGAGTCCCGGAGAAGCACACACTTGCCCAAGCCTATCGCAGAATTATTTTAAAGAGATACGCGTACTCGTAGTGAGTACGGAAAGTGTACACTCGCGATTGTGCGAGGGTATATTTGTAATACACACGTAATTGTGCGAGAGCTAATTTACTTACACGTGCAAGTGTGCACGGAATATTACACATGCTTACGTGGAAGCACAGGAGGAAAACACACTCGCGGTTGTGCGGGGAAATAATTTAAAGTACGTGTGCAAACGTCCACAGAAAGTATAAATATACTCGCAATCCTGCGAGAAGTTTTACTCACAGCCGTGGCGGCGAGGCAAGTGGAGTCTCCATCTCGGGGAGCTGCGGGGGCCGTGGCTCCTGGCGGCAGTGGCTAAGCTCGTTCTCCGAGAAAACTCCACGGCAAAGGGAAGTTTTCGACGAGAGTCCCGTTTATATGACCTTGACCTGACTGTAGTCATTCCTCCTGTTCCCGGAAGCCCCCCGAAAACATCCCCCACCCTGGGCATGGGCGCCCAGCGGCTTTTGCCACTAACGACTCTGCTATGGGTGCTCTGGGGCCAGACAAAGAAACTGTTAGGCCCACGGCAGCCAGGAGAGAGGGGAATGTGCCCACTCCTCCATACTGAAGGAGGGAAGGGGAGAGTGGGGGCACAGAGGGGGAGAGAGGCGGGGGGGGGGGTGTTGCATTCTGCCACACTTGGCTATACAATCTTCCTTGTAGGGAAATCTTACTTTCATAGCTGCCAGGAGTCGGGTCCAGAGAGTAGTGGCGTTAGACTCTCTTGAAATTGCCCTGTCAATGGTGGAATCTCTTGACAGAGATCCCAGCTGCCTGGCTTCACCCCACCTTCCAATTCAATTGTTTCTGCCCCATTGTCCCAGCATCGGAGCAACCAGGTAAAAATATTCTCGCCTTCACGACGACTAAAGTCTTTTCACGGATCTCTCAGCTCACCTGGAGAAAAGGACCGAGTGGTGGTCACTTCATCTCCTCCCTGTCCTGATGGTGCCCCTTGGGTTGATGTTGGCCCTGTGCCATCATCTGCTGCACGGGTAGTCTTTCTAGTGACTTTCTTACAACCAGCAACTGATGCTGATATGGGTTTACCATCATTTGATTCATTTCCAGAGTCTGAATGACTGTCACAGTGATCGCTATGGTTACAGCAGCAACAGTGCCCAGTGTGTGAAGACGGGGGGGGCTGCCTTGTTAGCCTTTGAGGCTGGAGAAGTAATGTTATCAGCAGCGGCCTTGGCAGAGGAACTCTGCGGAGGAGCTGTAGCTTCAGCCTGCGAAGCCGCCGTTGGGGGGCAGTGGCTGCTGACCAGGGAAATCATCTCAGGCAGAGTCAACAAAGGAAAACCGAAGAGGGATTGAGGTGTGCTCGACAGAGTCGGCTTCCCTGCGCTGACATTTCTCAGTACCACGAGAAGAAAGCTGAGCTGTAGATCGACCGGAGAAATGCTTCCCTAGACGACATTTAACGAATGAACTGCAGCGTGCGCGGCTTTCGGGATTGTGCCTGAAAAGCGCGAAAACCAGCAGAGCCTGTGCTCAAAAGCTGGTGGCTATGGGACTGCATTGATGCACGTTCCCGTGTCTGCCAGTGTATAGACGGCTGTTTCATGTTCACGCAAAGGCACCTGGTCGGGTTTTATTTCTGTGCGTGCACATGCCTTTCCGTTGTCTCTTCGGAACAGACGTAGCTCTCTGCATGCTAAACGATGTGGGAAAACGCGTCTGCCTGTATTTCGGTAAACAGTCGAGTGTGCGCGTTCCGACAGCGGCATTGCCGCAGACGGCTCCACGGACCCAGTTCTGAAAGCCCCGCACGCCGGGACTGAATGTAGAACCAAGCCATTGCACCGGTGCGCGCAATCACATATTCTGACGGACGTCTTTGCTGCCACAGCAGCACGAACGTATTTGCGTTCAAGCACGTATCAGAAACAATGTGTGGACCGCGGATCTGTTGGTATTTTCTGCGTACGGCACGCTTCGTGGTAGCTTCCTTGCCGATCGCAGGCTTAGCGGTTTCTATACTCGACTCGGTATAGGGAGAGAAAGAGAGAGCATCGGAAAAGTTGCGTTTTCTGCTCTGGAACCTAATTGCTACGCGTTCCTTTTGTCCACGTGAACACACACGATTCCCCACTGAAAACCAAGCGGAAACCTTTCCACAAGCTCCCAGGTATGTGCACCCACCACTTCGTGCACGCGAACGCAGCTAGAGAAAAGTACCTACCTTTTCACACACTGATGCTTAAGCAAGCGCCTGGCCACACACATGCACACATCCGCAAGCGCGCCCACTCCCATCTACGCGCAGAAAGACGTAGGCGAAAAGTACTGACATGCTTGAGGGTAAACACGTCCGTTGATGGTTGGCGTACTGCCTCACGCATCCGTGGCTGCACCAGAATATTCTTTTGGAGGGTACCTGCAGATATGTGCCTGTACTTGCACGACCGTGTGCGTGAAAGCATTTGTGTCTACAAACGATCGTCTGTCCACATGCGTGTGCCTTGATGCAGGCTCCCTTCGTGCTCTAAGCTGGAGTGAGTGCACAGCTGCGCCGTTTCTTGGCAGGGTTCCGCGCGTTGCACGACGTTGCCCAGTCCTGCATTTCTCAGGCGGACAGACGCAAGGGAGTACTGCTAGTAAGAGAGCAAAGAGAGTCGTAGGCAGTAACTGAACGCTGCTCCGAGCTACTTCTCGCCTATGGCAAATGCTTCACAGTGGCCCGAGGAAAGGCACTGAGCAGTCGATCTACAAAGAGAAAAGAAACAGATCACGCCTTAACGCGAAAGAGCAACAGGGCGTCTCTGCGCAAGCTTGTCCCCGATCTATAGCTGAGTGCAAACACTTGTGTGCTTGTCGTAGAGAATGTGTCTTGCCTGTAAGTGTCTGGGAGCTTGGCGCAGGTCAGTGTGGCTGGTTCGATAATCAACGTCTAGGATACCTGCAGAGCGGTCGCTGTTGGAGTGGGGACAGTGTGCCTGTAAGTCAGTCTGTGTTCCTAGCGCCTGCTCTATCTCTCCGTCGCTCCACACGCGTGTGAGTCCACGTCTTTCTCTCCACAAGCATGTGTGTTGATCTCGTCGCACATGTGCATCTGTGCTAGTGTTGAGCTCAGCGGAGTGTGTCTCTTGACACTCGGTGTGCGTTGGCTGTGCCTGTGTGGAACACAGCGCAGCCATGACTGCTCCAGTGAAGAGAGACCAGGGAAATCATCTCAGGCAGAGTCAACAAAGGAAAACCGAAGAGGGTTTGAGGTGTGCTCGACAGAGCCGGCTTCCCTGCGCTGACATTTCTCAGTACCACGAGAAGAAAGCTGAGCTGTAGATCGACCGGAGAAATGCTTCCCTAGACGACATTTAACGAATGAACTGCAGCGTGCGCGGCTTTCGGGATTGTGCCTGAAAAGCGCGAAAACCAGCAGAGCCTGTGCTCAAAAGCTGGTGGCTATGGGACTGCATTGATGCACGTTCCCGTGTCTGCCAGTGTATAGACGGCTGTTTCATGTTCACGCAAAGGCACCTGGTCGGGTTTTATTTCTGTGCGTGCACATGCCTTTCCGTTGTCTCTTCGGAACAGACGTAGCTCTCTGCATGCTAAACGATGTGGGAAAACGCGTCTGCCTGTATTTCGGTAAACAGTCGAGTGTGCGCGTTCCGACAGCGGCATTGCCGCAGACGGCTCCACGGACCCAGTTCTGAAAGCCCCGCACGCCGGGACTGAATGTAGAACCAAGCCATTGCACCGGTGCGCGCAATCACATATTCTGACGGACGTCTTTGCTGCCACAGCAGCACGAACGTATTTGCGTTCAAGCACGTATCAGAAACAATGTGTGGACCGCGGATCTGTTGGTATTTTCTGCGTACGGCATGCTTCGTGGTAGCTTCCTTGCCGATCGCAGGCTTAGCGGTTTCTATACTCGACTCGGTATAGGGAGAGAAAGAGAGAGCATCGGAAATGTTGCGTTTTCTGCTCTGGAACCTAATTGCTACGCGTTCCTTTTGTCCACGTGAACACACACGATTCCCCACTGAAAACCAAGCGGAAACCTTTCCACAAGCTCCCAGGTATGTGCACCCACCACTTCGTGCACGCGAACGCAGCTAGAGAAAAGTACCTACCTTTTCACACACTGATGCTTAAGCAAGCGCCTGGCCACACACATGCACACATCCGCAAGCGCGCCCACTCTCATCTACGCACAGAAAGACGTAGGCGAAAAGTACTGACATGCTTGAGGGTAAACACGTCCGTTGATGGTTGGCGTACTGCCTCACGCATCCGTGGCTGCACCAGAATATTCTTTTGGAGGGTACCTGCAGATATGTGCCTGTACTTGCACGACCGTGTGCGTGAAAGCATTTGTGTCTACAAACGATCGTCTGTCCACATGCGTGTGCCTTGATGCAGGCTCCCTTCGTGCTCTAAGCTGGAGTGAGTGCACAGCTGCGCCGTTTCTTGGCAGGGTTCCGCGCGTTGCACGACGTTGCCCAGTCCTGCATTTCTCAGGCGGACAGACGCAAGGGAGTACTGCTAGTAAGAGAGCAAAGAGAGTCGTAGGCAGTAACTGAACGCTGCTCCGAGCTACTTCTCGCCTATGGCAAATGCTTCACAGTGGCCCGAGGAAAGGCACTGAGCAGTCGATCTACAAAGAGAAAAGAAACAGATCACGCCTTAACGCGAAAGAGCAACAGGGCGTCTCTGCGCAAGCTTGTCCCCGATCTATAGCTGAGTGCAAACACTTGTGTGCTTGTCGTAGAGAATGTGTCTTGCCTGTAAGTGTCTGGGAGCTTGGCGCAGGTCAGTGTGGCTGGTTCGATAATCAACGTCTAGGATACCTGCAGAGCGGTCGCTGTTGGAGTGGGGACAGTGTGCCTGTAAGTCAGTCTGTGTTCCTAGCGCCTGCTCTATCTCTCCGTCGCTCCACACGCGTGTGAGTCCACGTCTTTCTCTCCACAAGCATGTGTGTTGATCTCGTCGCACATGTGCATCTGTGCTAGTGTTGAGCTCAGCGGAGTGTGTCTCTTGACACTCGGTGTGCGTTGGCTGTGCCTGTGTGGAACACAAGCGCAGCCGTGACTGCTCCAGTGAAGAGAGACCAGGAAAATCATCTCAGGCAGAGCCAACAGAGGAAAACCGAAGAGGGATTGAGGTGTGCTCGACAGAGCCGGCTTCCCTGCGCTGACATTTCTCAGTACCACGAGAAGAAAGCTGAGCTGTAGATCGACCGGAGAAATGCTTCCCTAGACGACATTTAACGAATGAACTGCAGCGTGCGCGGCTTTCGGGATTGTGCCTGAAAAGCGCGAAAACCAGCAGAGCCTGTGCTCAAAAGCTGGTGGCTATGGGACTGCATTGATGCACGTTCCCGTGTCTGCCAGTGTATAGACGGCTGTTTCATGTTCACGCAAAGGCACCTGGTCGGGTTTTATTTCTGTGCGTGCACATGCCTTTCCGTTGTCTCTTCGGAACAGACGTAGCTCTCTGCATGCTAAACGATGTGGGAAAACGCGTCTGCCTGTATTTCGGTAAACAGTCGAGTGTGCGCGTTCCGACAGCGGCATTGCCGCAGACGGCTCCACGGACCCAGTTCTGAAAGCCCCGCACGCCGGGACTGAATGTAGAACCAAGCCATTGCACCGGTGCGCGCAATCACATATTCTGACGGACGTCTTTGCTGCCACAGCAGCACGAACGTATTTGCGTTCAAGCACGTATCAGAAACAATGTGTGGACCGCGGATCTGTTGGTATTTTCTGCGTACGGCACGCTTCGTGGTAGCTTCCTTGCCGATCGCAGGCTTAGCGGTTTCTATACTCGACTCGGTATAGGGAGAGAAAGAGAGAGCATCGGAAAAGTTGCGTTTTCTGCTCTGGAACCTAATTGCTACGCGTTCCTTTTGTCCACGTGAACACACACGATTCCCCACTGAAAACCAAGCGGAAACCTTTCCACAAGCTCCCAGGTATGTGCACCCACCACTTCGTGCACGCGAACGCAGCTAGAGAAAAGTACCTACCTTTTCACACACTGATGCTTAAGCAAGCGCCTGGCCACACACATGCACACATCCGCAAGCGCGCCCACTCCCATCTACGCGCAGAGAGACGTAGGCGAAAAGTACTGACATGCTTGAGGGTAAACACGTCCGTTGATGGTTGGCGTACTGCCTCACGCATCCGTGGCTGCACCAGAATATTCTTTTGGAGGGTACCTGCAGATATGTGCCTGTACTTGCACGACCGTGTGCGTGAAAGCATTTGTGTCTACAAACGATCGTCTGTCCACATGCGTGTGCCTTGATGCAGGCTCCCTTCGTGCTCTAAGCTGGAGTGAGTGCACAGCTGCGCCGTTTCTTGGCAGGGTTCCGCGCGTTGCACGACGTTGCCCAGTCCTGCATTTCTCAGGCGGACAGACGCAAGGGAGTACTGCTAGTAAGAGAGCAAAGAGAGTCGTAGGCAGTAACTGAACGCTGCTCCGAGCTACTTCTCGCCTATGGCAAATGCTTCACAGTGGCCCGAGGAAAGGCACTGAGCAGTCGATCTACAAAGAGAAAAGAAACAGATCACGCCTTAACGCAAAAGAGCAACAGGGCGTCTCTGCGCAAGCTTGTCCCCGATCTATAGCTGAGTGCAAACACTTGTGTGCTTGTCGTAGAGAATGTGTCTTGCCTGTAAGTGTCTGGGAGCTTGGCGCAGGTCAGTGTTGCTGGTTCGATAATCAACGTCTAGGATACCTGCAGAGCGGTCGCTGTTGGAGTGGGGATAGTGTGCCTGTAAGTCAGTCTGTGTTCCTAGCGCCTGCTCTATCTCTCCGTCGCTCCACACGCGTGTGAGTCCACGTCTTTCTCTCCACAAGCATGTGTGTTGATCTCGTCGCACATGTGCATCTGTGCTAGTGTTGAGCTCAGCGGAGTGTGTCTCTTGACACTCGGTGTGCGTTGGCTGTGCCTGTGTGGAACACAAGCGCAGCCGTGACTGCTCCAGTGAAGAGAGACCAGGGAAATCATCTCAGGCAGAGCCAACAGAGGAAAACCGAAGAGGGATTGAGGTGTGCTCGACAGAGCCGGCTTCCCTGCGCTGACATTTCTCAGTACCACGAGAAGAAAGCTGAGCTGTAGATCGACCGGAGAAATGCTTCCCTAGACGACATTTAACGAATGAACTGCAGCGTGCGCGGCTTTCGGGATTGTGCCTGAAAAGCGCGAAAACCAGCAGAGCCTGTGCTCAAAAGCTGGTGGCTATGGGACTGCATTGATGCACGTTCCCGTGTCTGCCAGTGTATAGACGGCTGTTTCATGTTCACGCAAAGGCACCTGGTCGGGTTTTATTTCTGTGCGTGCACATGCCTTTCCGTTGTCTCTTCGGAACAGACGTAGCTCTCTGCATGCTAAACGATGTGGGAAAACGCGTCTGCCTGTATTTCGGTAAACAGTCGAGTGTGCGCGTTCCGACAGCGGCATTGCCGCAGACGGCTCCACGGACCCAGTTCTGAAAGCCCCGCACGCCGGGACTGAATGTAGAACCAAGCCATTGCACCGGTGCGCGCAATCACATATTCTGACGGACGTCTTTGCTGCCACAGCAGCACGAACGTATTTGCGTTCAAGCACGTATCAGAAACAATGTGTGGACCGCGGATCTGTTGGTATTTTCTGCGTACGGCACGCTTCGTGGTAGCTTCCTTGCCGATCGCAGGCTTAGCGGTTTCTATACTCGACTCGGTATAGGGAGAGAAAGAGAGAGCATCGGAAAAGTTGCGTTTTCTGCTCTGGAACCTAATTGCTACGCGTTCCTTTTGTCCACGTGAACACACACGATTCCCCACTGAAAACCAAGCGGAAACCTTTCCACAAGCTCCCAGGTATGTGCACCCACCACTTCGTGCACGCGAACGCAGCTAGAGAAAAGTACCTACCTTTTCACACACTGATGCTTAAGCAAGCGCCTGGCCACACACATGCACACATCCGCAAGCGCGCCCACTCCCATCTACGCGCAGAGAGACGTAGGCGAAAAGTACTGACATGCTTGAGGGTAAACACGTCCGTTGATGGTTGGCGTACTGCCTCACGCATCCGTGGCTGCACCAGAATATTCTTTTGGAGGGTACCTGCAGATATGTGCCTGTACTTGCACGACCGTGTGCGTGAAAGCATTTGTGTCTACAAACGATCGTCTGTCCACATGCGTGTGCCTTGATGCAGGCTCCCTTCGTGCTCTAAGCTGGAGTGAGTGCACAGCTGCGCCGTTTCTTGGCAGGGTTCCGCGCGTTGCACGACGTTGCCCAGTCCTGCATTTCTCAGGCGGACAGACGCAAGGGAGTACTGCTAGTAAGAGAGCAAAGAGAGTCGTAGGCAGTAACTGAACGCTGCTCCGAGCTACTTCTCGCCTATGGCAAATGCTTCACAGTGGCCCGAGGAAAGGCACTGAGCAGTCGATCTACAAAGAGAAAAGAAACAGATCACGCCTTAACGCAAAAGAGCAACAGGGCGTCTCTGCGCAAGCTTGTCCCCTATCTATAGCTGAGTGCAAACACTTGTGTGCTTGTCGTAGAGAATGTGTCTTGCCTGTAAGTGTCTGGGAGCTTGGCGCAGGTCAGTGTTGCTGGTTCGATAATCAACGTCTAGGATACCTGCAGAGCGGTCGCTGTTGGAGTGGGGACAGTGTGCCTGTAAGTCAGTCTGTGTTCCTAGCGCCTGCTCTATCTCTCCGTCGCTCCACACGCGTGTGAGTCCACGTCTTTCTCTCCACAAGCATGTGTGTTGATCTCGTCGCACATGTGCATCTGTGCTAGTGTTGAGCTCAGCGGAGTGTGTCTCTTGACACTCGGTGTGCGTTGGCTGTGCCTGTGTGGAACACAAGCGCAGCCGTGACTGCTCCAGTGAAGAGAGACCAGGGAAATCATCTCAGGCAGAGCCAACAGAGGAAAACCGAAGAGGGATTGAGGTGTGCTCGACAGAGCCGGCTTCCCTGCGCTGACATTTCTCAGTACCACGAGAAGAAAGCTGAGCTGTAGATCGACCGGAGAAATGCTTCTCTAGACGACATTTAACGAATGAACTGCAGCGTGCGCGGCTTTCGGGATTGTGCCTGAAAAGCGCGAAAACCAGCAGAGCCTGTGCTCAAAAGCTGGTGGCTATGGGACTGCATTGATGCACGTTCCCGTGTCTGCCAGTGTATAGACGGCTGTTTCATGTTCACGCAAAGGCACCTGGTCGGGTTTTATTTCTGTGCGTGCACATGCCTTTCCGTTGTCTCTTCGGAACAGACGTAGCTCTCTGCATGCTAAACGATGTGGGAAAACGCGTCTGCCTGTATTTCGGTAAACAGTCGAGTGTGCGCGTTCCGACAGCGGCATTGCCGCAGACGGCTCCACGGACCCAGTTCTGAAAGCCCCGCACGCCGGGACTGAATGTAGAACCAAGCCATTGCACCGGTGCGCGCAATCACATATTCTGACGGACGTCTTTGCTGCCACAGCAGCACGAACGTATTTGCGTTCAAGCACGTATCAGAAACAATGTGTGGACCGCGGATCTGTTGGTATTTTCTGCGTACGGCACGCTTCGTGGTAGCTTCCTTGCCGATCGCAGGCTTAGCGGTTTCTATACTCGACTCGGTATAGGGAGAGAAAGAGAGAGCATCGGAAAAGTTGCGTTTTCTGCTCTGGAACCTAATTGCTACGCGTTCCTTTTGTCCACGTGAACACACACGATTCCCCACTGAAAACCAAGCGGAAACCTTTCCACAAGCTCCCAGGTATGTGCACCCACCACTTCGTGCACGCGAACGCAGCTAGAGAAAAGTACCTACCTTTTCACACACTGATGCTTAAGCAAGCGCCTGGCCACACACATGCACACATCCGCAAGCGCGCCCACTCCCATCTACGCGCAGAAAGACGTAGGCGAAAAGTACTGACATGCTTGAGGGTAAACACGTCCGTTGATGGTTGGCGTACTGCCTCACGCATCCGTGGCTGCACCAGAATATTCTTTTGGAGGGTACCTGCAGATATGTGCCTGTACTTGCACGACCGTGTGCGTGAAAGCATTTGTGTCTACAAACGATCGTCTGTCCACATGCGTGTGCCTTGATGCAGGCTCCCTTCGTGCTCTAAGCTGGAGTGAGTGCACAGCTGCGCCGTTTCTTGGCAGGGTTCCGCGCGTTGCACGACGTTGCCCAGTCCTGCATTTCTCAGGCGGACAGACGCAAGGGAGTACTGCTAGTAAGAGAGCAAAGAGAGTCGTAGGCAGTAACTGAACGCTGCTCCGAGCTACTTCTCGCCTATGGCAAATGCTTCACAGTGGCCCGAGGAAAGGCACTGAGCAGTCGATCTACAAAGAGAAAAGAAACAGATCACGCCTTAACGCGAAAGAGCAACAGGGCGTCTCTGCACAAGCTTGTCCCCGATCTATAGCTGAGTGCAAACACTTGTGTGCTTGTCGTAGAGAATGTGTCTTGCCTGTAAGTGTCTGGTAGTTTGGCGCAGGTCAGTGTGGCTGGTTCGATAATCAACGTCTAGGATACCTGCAGAGCGGTCGCTGTTGGAGTGGGGACAGTGTGCCTGTAAGTCAGTCTGTGTTCCTAGCGCCTGCTCTATCTCTCCGTCGCTCCACACGCGTGTGAGTCCACGTCTTTCTCTCCACAAGCATGTGTGTTGATCTCGTCGCACATGTGCATCTGTGCTAGTGTTGAGCTCAGCGGAGTGTGTCTCTTGACACTCGGTGTGCGTTGGCTGTGCCTGTGTGGAACACAAGCGCAGCCGTGACTGCTCCAGTGAAGAGAGACCAGGGAAATCATCTCAGGCAGAGCCAACAGAGGAAAACCGAAGAGGGATTGAGGTGTGCTCGACAGAGCCGGCTTCCCTGCGCTGACATTTCTCAGTACCACGAGAAGAAAGCTGAGCTGTAGATCGACCGGAGAAATGCTTCCCTAGACGACATTTAACGAATGAACTGCAGCGTGCGCGGCTTTCGGGATTGTGCCTGAAAAGCGCGAAAACCAGCAGAGCCTGTGCTCAAAAGCTGGTGGCTATGGGACTGCATTGATGCACGTTCCCGTGTCTGCCAGTGTATAGACGGCTGTTTCATGTTCACGCAAAGGCACCTGGTCGGGTTTTATTTCTGTGCGTGCACATGCCTTTCCGTTGTCTCTTCGGAACAGACGTAGCTCTCTGCATGCTAAACGATGTGGGAAAACGCGTCTGCCTGTATTTCGGTAAACAGTCGAGTGTGCGCGTTCCGACAGCGGCATTGCCGCAGACGGCTCCACGGACCCAGTTCTGAAAGCCCCGCACGCCGGGACTGAATGTAGAACCAAGCCATTGCACCGGTGCGCGCAATCACATATTCTGACGGACGTCTTTGCTGCCACAGCAGCACGAACGTATTTGCGTTCAAGCACGTATCAGAAACAATGTGTGGACCGCGGATCTGTTGGTATTTTCTGCGTACGGCATGCTTCGTGGTAGCTTCCTTGCCGATCGCAGGCTTAGCGGTTTCTATACTCGACTCGGTATAGGGAGAGAAAGAGAGAGCATCGGAAATGTTGCGTTTTCTGCTCTGGAACCTAATTGCTACGCGTTCCTTTTGTCCACGTGAACACACACGATTCCCCACTGAAAACCAAGCGGAAACCTTTCCACAAGCTCCCAGGTATGTGCACCCACCACTTCGTGCACGCGAACGCAGCTAGAGAAAAGTACCTACCTTTTCACACACTGATGCTTAAGCAAGCGCCTGGCCACACACATGCACACATCCGCAAGCGCGCCCACTCTCATCTACGCACAGAAAGACGTAGGCGAAAAGTACTGACATGCTTGAGGGTAAACACGTCCGTTGATGGTTGGCGTACTGCCTCACGCATCCGTGGCTGCACCAGAATATTCTTTTGGAGGGTACCTGCAGATATGTGCCTGTACTTGCACGACCGTGTGCGTGAAAGCATTTGTGTCTACAAACGATCGTCTGTCCACATGCGTGTGCCTTGATGCAGGCTCCCTTCGTGCTCTAAGCTGGAGTGAGTGCACAGCTGCGCCGTTTCTTGGCAGGGTTCCGCGCGTTGCACGACGTTGCCCAGTCCTGCATTTCTCAGGCGGACAGACGCAAGGGAGTACTGCTAGTAAGAGAGCAAAGAGAGTCGTAGGCAGTAACTGAACGCTGCTCCGAGCTACTTCTCGCCTATGGCAAATGCTTCACAGTGGCCCGAGGAAAGGCACTGAGCAGTCGATCTACAAAGAGAAAAGAAACAGATCACGCCTTAACGCGAAAGAGCAACAGGGCGTCTCTGCGCAAGCTTGTCCCCGATCTATAGCTGAGTGCAAACACTTGTGTGCTTGTCGTAGAGAATGTGTCTTGCCTGTAAGTGTCTGGGAGCTTGGCGCAGGTCAGTGTGGCTGGTTCGATAATCAACGTCTAGGATACCTGCAGAGCGGTCGCTGTTGGAGTGGGGACAGTGTGCCTGTAAGTCAGTCTGTGTTCCTAGCGCCTGCTCTATCTCTCCGTCGCTCCACACGCGTGTGAGTCCACGTCTTTCTCTCCACAAGCATGTGTGTTGATCTCGTCGCACATGTGCATCTGTGCTAGTGTTGAGCTCAGCGGAGTGTGTCTCTTGACACTCGGTGTGCGTTGGCTGTGCCTGTGTGTAACACAGCGCAGCCATGACTGCTCCAGTGAAGAGAGACCAGGGAAATCATCTCAGGCAGAGTCAACAGAGGAAAACCGAAGAGGGTTTGAGGTGTGCTCGACAGAGACGGATTCCCTGCGCTGACATTTCTCAGTACCACGAGAAGAAAGCTGAGCTGTAGATCGACCGGAGAAATGCTTCCCTAGACGACATTTAACGAATGAACTGCAGCGTGCGCGGCTTTCGGGATTGTGCCTGAAAAGCGCGAAAACCAGCAGAGCCTGTGCTCAAAAGCTGGTGGCTATGGGACTGCATTGATGCACGTTCCCGTGTCTGCCAGTGTATAGACGGCTGTTTCATGTTCACGCAAAGGCACCTGGTCGGGTTTTATTTCTGTGCGTGCACATGCCTTTCCGTTGTCTCTTCGGAACAGACGTAGCTCTCTGCATGCTAAACGATGTGGGAAAACGCGTCTGCCTGTATTTCGGTAAACAGTCGAGTGTGCGCGTTCCGACAGCGGCATTGCCGCAGACGGCTCCACGGACCCAGTTCTGAAAGCCCCGCACGCCGGGACTGAATGTAGAACCAAGCCATTGCACCGGTGCGCGCAATCACATATTCTGACGGACGTCTTTGCTGCCACAGCAGCACGAACGTATTTGCGTTCAAGCACGTATCAGAAACAATGTGTGGACCGCGGATCTGTTGGTATTTTCTGCGTACGGCACGCTTCGTGGTAGCTTCCTTGCCGATCGCAGGCTTAGCGGTTTCTATACTCGACTCGGTATAGGGAGAGAAAGAGAGAGCATCGGAAAAGTTGCGTTTTCTGCTCTGGAACCTAATTGCTACGCGTTCCTTTTGTCCACGTGAACACACACGATTCCCCACTGAAAACCAAGCGGAAACCTTTCCACAAGCTCCCAGGTATGTGCACCCACCACTTCGTGCACGCGAACGCAGCTAGAGAAAAGTACCTACCTTTTCACACACTGATGCTTAAGCAAGCGCCTGGCCACACACATGCACACATCCGCAAGCGCGCCCACTCCCATCTACGCGCAGAGAGACGTAGGCGAAAAGTACTGACATGCTTGAGGGTAAACACGTCCGTTGATGGTTGGCGTACTGCCTCACGCATCCGTGGCTGCACCAGAATATTCTTTTGGAGGGTACCTGCAGATATGTGCCTGTACTTGCACGACCGTGTGCGTGAAAGCATTTGTGTCTACAAACGATCGTCTGTCCACATGCGTGTGCCTTGATGCAGGCTCCCTTCGTGCTCTAAGCTGGAGTGAGTGCACAGCTGCGCCGTTTCTTGGCAGGGTTCCGCGCGTTGCACGACGTTGCCCAGTCCTGCATTTCTCAGGCGGACAGACGCAAGGGAGTACTGCTAGTAAGAGAGCAAAGAGAGTCGTAGGCAGTAACTGAACGCTGCTCCGAGCTACTTCTCGCCTATGGCAAATGCTTCACAGTGGCCCGAGGAAAGGCACTGAGCAGTCGATCTACAAAGAGAAAAGAAACAGATCACGCCTTAACGCAAAAGAGCAACAGGGCGTCTCTGCGCAAGCTTGTCCCCTATCTATAGCTGAGTGCAAACACTTGTGTGCTTGTCGTAGAGAATGTGTCTTGCCTGTAAGTGTCTGGGAGCTTGGCGCAGGTCAGTGTTGCTGGTTCGATAATCAACGTCTAGGATACCTGCAGAGCGGTCGCTGTTGGAGTGGGGACAGTGTGCCTGTAAGTCAGTCTGTGTTCCTAGCGCCTGCTCTATCTCTCCGTCGCTCCACACGCGTGTGAGTCCACGTCTTTCTCTCCACAAGCATGTGTGTTGATCTCGTCGCACATGTGCATCTGTGCTAGTGTTGAGCTCAGCGGAGTGTGTCTCTTGACACTCGGTGTGCGTTGGCTGTGCCTGTGTGGAACACAAGCGCAGCCGTGACTGCTCCAGTGAAGAGAGACCAGGGAAATCATCTCAGGCAGAGCCAACAGAGGAAAACCGAAGAGGGATTGAGGTGTGCTCGACAGAGCCGGCTTCCCTGCGCTGACATTTCTCAGTACCACGAGAAGAAAGCTGAGCTGTAGATCGACCGGAGAAATGCTTCTCTAGACGACATTTAACGAATGAACTGCAGCGTGCGCGGCTTTCGGGATTGTGCCTGAAAAGCGCGAAAACCAGCAGAGCCTGTGCTCAAAAGCTGGTGGCTATGGGACTGCATTGATGCACGTTCCCGTGTCTGCCAGTGTATAGACGGCTGTTTCATGTTCACGCAAAGGCACCTGGTCGGGTTTTATTTCTGTGCGTGCACATGCCTTTCCGTTGTCTCTTCGGAACAGACGTAGCTCTCTGCATGCTAAACGATGTGGGAAAACGCGTCTGCCTGTATTTCGGTAAACAGTCGAGTGTGCGCGTTCCGACAGCGGCATTGCCGCAGACGGCTCCACGGACCCAGTTCTGAAAGCCCCGCACGCCGGGACTGAATGTAGAACCAAGCCATTGCACCGGTGCGCGCAATCACATATTCTGACGGACGTCTTTGCTGCCACAGCAGCACGAACGTATTTGCGTTCAAGCACGTATCAGAAACAATGTGTGGACCGCGGATCTGTTGGTATTTTCTGCGTACGGCACGCTTCGTGGTAGCTTCCTTGCCGATCGCAGGCTTAGCGGTTTCTATACTCGACTCGGTATAGGGAGAGAAAGAGAGAGCATCGGAAAAGTTGCGTTTTCTGCTCTGGAACCTAATTGCTACGCGTTCCTTTTGTCCACGTGAACACACACGATTCCCCACTGAAAACCAAGCGGAAACCTTTCCACAAGCTCCCAGGTATGTGCACCCACCACTTCGTGCACGCGAACGCAGCTAGAGAAAAGTACCTACCTTTTCACACACTGATGCTTAAGCAAGCGCCTGGCCACACACATGCACACATCCGCAAGCGCGCCCACTCCCATCTACGCGCAGAAAGACGTAGGCGAAAAGTACTGACATGCTTGAGGGTAAACACGTCCGTTGATGGTTGGCGTACTGCCTCACGCATCCGTGGCTGCACCAGAATATTCTTTTGGAGGGTACCTGCAGATATGTGCCTGTACTTGCACGACCGTGTGCGTGAAAGCATTTGTGTCTACAAACGATCGTCTGTCCACATGCGTGTGCCTTGATGCAGGCTCCCTTCGTGCTCTAAGCTGGAGTGAGTGCACAGCTGCGCCGTTTCTTGGCAGGGTTCCGCGCGTTGCACGACGTTGCCCAGTCCTGCATTTCTCAGGCGGACAGACGCAAGGGAGTACTGCTAGTAAGAGAGCAAAGAGAGTCGTAGGCAGTAACTGAACGCTGCTCCGAGCTACTTCTCGCCTATGGCAAATGCTTCACAGTGGCCCGAGGAAAGGCACTGAGCAGTCGATCTACAAAGAGAAAAGAAACAGATCACGCCTTAACGCGAAAGAGCAACAGGGCGTCTCTGCACAAGCTTGTCCCCGATCTATAGCTGAGTGCAAACACTTGTGTGCTTGTCGTAGAGAATGTGTCTTGCCTGTAAGTGTCTGGTAGTTTGGCGCAGGTCAGTGTGGCTGGTTCGATAATCAACGTCTAGGATACCTGCAGAGCGGTCGCTGTTGGAGTGGGGACAGTGTGCCTGTAAGTCAGTCTGTGTTCCTAGCGCCTGCTCTATCTCTCCGTCGCTCCACACGCGTGTGAGTCCACGTCTTTCTCTCCACAAGCATGTGTGTTGATCTCGTCGCACATGTGCATCTGTGCTAGTGTTGAGCTCAGCGGAGTGTGTCTCTTGACACTCGGTGTGCGTTGGCTGTGCCTGTGTGGAACACAAGCGCAGCCGTGACTGCTCCAGTGAAGAGAGACCAGGGAAATCATCTCAGGCAGAGCCAACAGAGGAAAACCGAAGAGGGATTGAGGTGTGCTCGACAGAGCCGGCTTCCCTGCGCTGACATTTCTCAGTACCACGAGAAGAAAGCTGAGCTGTAGATCGACCGGAGAAATGCTTCCCTAGACGACATTTAACGAATGAACTGCAGCGTGCGCGGCTTTCGGGATTGTGCCTGAAAAGCGCGAAAACCAGCAGAGCCTGTGCTCAAAAGCTGGTGGCTATGGGACTGCATTGATGCACGTTCCCGTGTCTGCCAGTGTATAGACGGCTGTTTCATGTTCACGCAAAGGCACCTGGTCGGGTTTTATTTCTGTGCGTGCACATGCCTTTCCGTTGTCTCTTCGGAACAGACGTAGCTCTCTGCATGCTAAACGATGTGGGAAAACGCGTCTGCCTGTATTTCGGTAAACAGTCGAGTGTGCGCGTTCCGACAGCGGCATTGCCGCAGACGGCTCCACGGACCCAGTTCTGAAAGCCCCGCACGCCGGGACTGAATGTAGAACCAAGCCATTGCACCGGTGCGCGCAATCACATATTCTGACGGACGTCTTTGCTGCCACAGCAGCACGAACGTATTTGCGTTCAAGCACGTATCAGAAACAATGTGTGGACCGCGGATCTGTTGGTATTTTCTGCGTACGGCATGCTTCGTGGTAGCTTCCTTGCCGATCGCAGGCTTAGCGGTTTCTATACTCGACTCGGTATAGGGAGAGAAAGAGAGAGCATCGGAAATGTTGCGTTTTCTGCTCTGGAACCTAATTGCTACGCGTTCCTTTTGTCCACGTGAACACACACGATTCCCCACTGAAAACCAAGCGGAAACCTTTCCACAAGCTCCCAGGTATGTGCACCCACCACTTCGTGCACGCGAACGCAGCTAGAGAAAAGTACCTACCTTTTCACACACTGATGCTTAAGCAAGCGCCTGGCCACACACATGCACACATCCGCAAGCGCGCCCACTCTCATCTACGCACAGAAAGACGTAGGCGAAAAGTACTGACATGCTTGAGGGTAAACACGTCCGTTGATGGTTGGCGTACTGCCTCACGCATCCGTGGCTGCACCAGAATATTCTTTTGGAGGGTACCTGCAGATATGTGCCTGTACTTGCACGACCGTGTGCGTGAAAGCATTTGTGTCTACAAACGATCGTCTGTCCACGTGCGTGTGCCTTGATGCAGGCTCCCTTCGTGCTCTAAGCTGGAGTGAGTGCACAGCTGCGCCGTTTCTTGGCAGGGTTCCGCGCGTTGCACGACGTTGCCCAGTCCTGCATTTCTCAGGCGGACAGACGCAAGGGAGTACTGCTAGTAAGAGAGCAAAGAGAGTCGTAGGCAGTAACTGAACGCTGCTCCGAGCTACTTCTCGCCTATGGCAAATGCTTCACAGTGGCCCGAGGAAAGGCACTGAGCAGTCGATCTACAAAGAGAAAAGAAACAGATCACGCCTTAACGCGAAAGAGCAACAGGGCGTCTCTGCGCAAGCTTGTCCCCGATCTATAGCTGAGTGCAAACACTTGTGTGCTTGTCGTAGAGAATGTGTCTTGCCTGTAAGTGTCTGGGAGCTTGGCGCAGGTCAGTGTGGCTGGTTCGATAATCAACGTCTAGGATACCTGCAGAGCGGTCGCTGTTGGAGTGGGGACAGTGTGCCTGTAAGTCAGTCTGTGTTCCTAGCGCCTGCTCTATCTCTCCGTCGCTCCACACGCGTGTGAGTCCACGTCTTTCTCTCCACAAGCATGTGTGTTGATCTCGTCGCACATGTGCATCTGTGCTAGTGTTGAGCTCAGCGGAGTGTGTCTCTTGACACTCGGTGTGCGTTGGCTGTGCCTGTGTGGAACACAAGCGCAGCCGTGACTGCTCCAGTGAAGAGAGACCAGGAAAATCATCTCAGGCAGAGCCAACAGAGGAAAACCGAAGAGGGATTGAGGTGTGCTCGACAGAGCCGGCTTCCCTGCGCTGACATTTCTCAGTACCACGAGAAGAAAGCTGAGCTGTAGATCGACCGGAGAAATGCTTCCCTAGACGACATTTAACGAATGAACTGCAGCGTGCGCGGCTTTCGGGATTGTGCCTGAAAAGCGCGAAAACCAGCAGAGCCTGTGCTCAAAAGCTGGTGGCTATGGGACTGCATTGATGCACGTTCCCGTGTCTGCCAGTGTATAGACGGCTGTTTCATGTTCACGCAAAGGCACCTGGTCGGGTTTTATTTCTGTGCGTGCACATGCCTTTCCGTTGTCTCTTCGGAACAGACGTAGCTCTCTGCATGCTAAACGATGTGGGAAAACGCGTCTGCCTGTATTTCGGTAAACAGTCGAGTGTGCGCGTTCCGACAGCGGCATTGCCGCAGACGGCTCCACGGACCCAGTTCTGAAAGCCCCGCACGCCGGGACTGAATGTAGAACCAAGCCATTGCACCGGTGCGCGCAATCACATATTCTGACGGACGTCTTTGCTGCCACAGCAGCACGAACGTATTTGCGTTCAAGCACGTATCAGAAACAATGTGTGGACCGCGGATCTGTTGGTATTTTCTGCGTACGGCACGCTTCGTGGTAGCTTCCTTGCCGATCGCAGGCTTAGCGGTTTCTATACTCGACTCGGTATAGGGAGAGAACGAGAGAGCATCGGAAAAGTTGCGTTTTCTGCTCTGGAACCTAATTGCTACGCGTTCCTTTTGTCCACGTGAACACACACGATTCCCCACTGAAAACCAAGCGGAAACCTTTCCACAAGCTCCCAGGTATGTGCACCCACCACTTCGTGCACGCGAACGCAGCTAGAGAAAAGTACCTACCTTTTCACACACTGATGCTTAAGCAAGCGCCTGGCCACACACATGCACACATCCGCAAGCGCGCCCACTCCCATCTACGCACAGAAAGACGTAGGCGAAAAGTACTGACATGCTTGAGGGTAAACACGTCCGTTGATGGTTGGCGTACTGCCTCACGCATCCGTGGCTGCACCAGAATATTCTTTTGGAGGGTACCTGCAGATATGTGCCTGTACTTGCACGACCGTGTGCGTGAAAGCATTTGTGTCTACAAACGATCGTCTGTCCACGTGCGTGTGCCTTGATGCAGGCTCCCTTCGTGCTCTAAGCTGGAGTGAGTGCACAGCTGCGCCGTTTCTTGGCAGGGTTCCGCGCGTTGCACGACGTTGCCCAGTCCTGCATTTCTCAGGCGGACAGACGCAAGGGAGTACTGCTAGTAAGAGAGCAAAGAGAGTCGTAGGCAGTAACTGAACGCTGCTCCGAGCTACTTCTCGCCTATGGCAAATGCTTCACAGTGGCCCGAGGAAAGGCACTGAGCAGTCGATCTACAAAGAGAAAAGAAACAGATCACGCCTTAACGCGAAAGAGCAACAGGGCGTCTCTGCGCAAGCTTGTCCCCGATCTATAGCTGAGTGCAAACACTTGTGTGCTTGTCGTAGAGAATGTGTCTTGCCTGTAAGTGTCTGGGAGCTTGGCGCAGGTCAGTGTGGCTGGTTCGATAATCAACGTCTAGGATACCTGCAGAGCGGTCGCTGTTGGAGTGGGGACAGTGTGCCTGTAAGTCAGTCTGTGTTCCTAGCGCCTGCTCTATCTCTCCGTCGCTCCACACGCGTGTGAGTCCACGTCTTTCTCTCCACAAGCATGTGTGTTGATCTCGTCGCACATGTGCATCTGTGCTAGTGTTGAGCTCAGCGGAGTGTGTCTCTTGACACTCGGTGTGCGTTGGCTGTGCCTGTGTGGAACACAAGCGCAGCCGTGACTGCTCCAGTGAAGAGAGACCAGGGAAATCATCTCAGGCAGAGCCAACAGAGGAAAACCGAAGAGGGATTGAGGTGTGCTCGACAGAGCCGGCTTCCCTGCGCTGACATTTCTCAGTACCACGAGAAGAAAGCTGAGCTGTAGATCGACCGGAGAAATGCTTCCCTAGACGACATTTAACGAATGAACTGCAGCGTGCGCGGCTTTCGGGATTGTGCCTGAAAAGCGCGAAAACCAGCAGAGCCTGTGCTCAAAAGCTGGTGGCTATGGGACTGCATTGATGCACGTTCCCGTGTCTGCCAGTGTATAGACGGCTGTTTCATGTTCACGCAAAGGCACCTGGTCGGGTTTTATTTCTGTGCGTGCACATGCCTTTCCGTTGTCTCTTCGGAACAGACGTAGCTCTCTGCATGCTAAACGATGTGGGAAAACGCGTCTGCCTGTATTTCGGTAAACAGTCGAGTGTGCGCGTTCCGACAGCGGCATTGCCGCAGACGGCTCCACGGACCCAGTTCTGAAAGCCCCGCACGCCGGGACTGAATGTAGAACCAAGCCATTGCACCGGTGCGCGCAATCACATATTCTGACGGACGTCTTTGCTGCCACAGCAGCACGAACGTATTTGCGTTCAAGCACGTATCAGAAACAATGTGTGGACCGCGGATCTGTTGGTATTTTCTGCGTACGGCACGCTTCGTGGTAGCTTCCTTGCCGATCGCAGGCTTAGCGGTTTCTATACTCGACTCGGTATAGGGAGAGAACGAGAGAGCATCGGAAAAGTTGCGTTTTCTGCTCTGGAACCTAATTGCTACGCGTTCCTTTTGTCCACGTGAACACACACGATTCCCCACTGAAAACCAAGCGGAAACCTTTCCACAAGCTCCCAGGTATGTGCACCCACCACTTCGTGCACGCGAACGCAGCTAGAGAAAAGTACCTACCTTTTCACACACTGATGCTTAAGCAAGCGCCTGGCCACACACATGCACACATCCGCAAGCGCGCCCACTCCCATCTACGCACAGAAAGACGTAGGCGAAAAGTACTGACATGCTTGAGGGTAAACACGTCCGTTGATGGTTGGCGTACTGCCTCACGCATCCGTGGCTGCACCAGAATATTCTTTTGGAGGGTACCTGCAGATATGTGCCTGTACTTGCACGACCGTGTGCGTGAAAGCATTTGTGTCTACAAACGATCGTCTGTCCACGTGCGTGTGCCTTGATGCAGGCTCCCTTCGTGCTCTAAGCTGGAGTGAGTGCACAGCTGCGCCGTTTCTTGGCAGGGTTCCGCGCGTTGCACGACGTTGCCCAGTCCTGCATTTCTCAGGCGGACAGACGCAAGGGAGTACTGCTAGTAAGAGAGCAAAGAGAGTCGTAGGCAGTAACTGAACGCTGCTCCGAGCTACTTCTCGCCTATGGCAAATGCTTCACAGTGGCCCGAGGAAAGGCACTGAGCAGTCGATCTACAAAGAGAAAAGAAACAGATCACGCCTTAACGCGAAAGAGCAACAGGGCGTCTCTGCGCAAGCTTGTCCCCGATCTATAGCTGAGTGCAAACACTTGTGTGCTTGTCGTAGAGAATGTGTCTTGCCTGTAAGTGTCTGGGAGCTTGGCGCAGGTCAGTGTGGCTGGTTCGATAATCAACGTCTAGGATACCTGCAGAGCGGTCGCTGTTGGAGTGGGGACAGTGTGCCTGTAAGTCAGTCTGTGTTCCTAGCGCCTGCTCTATCTCTCCGTCGCTCCACACGCGTGTGAGTCCACGTCTTTCTCTCCACAAGCATGTGTGTTGATCTCGTCGCACATGTGCATCTGTGCTAGTGTTGAGCTCAGCGGAGTGTGTCTCTTGACACTCGGTGTGCGTTGGCTGTGCCTGTGTGGAACACAAGCGCAGCCGTGACTGCTCCAGTGAAGAGAGACCAGGGAAATCATCTCAGGCAGAGCCAACAGAGGAAAACCGAAGAGGGATTGAGGTGTGCTCGACAGAGCCGGCTTCCCTGCGCTGACATTTCTCAGTACCACGAGAAGAAAGCTGAGCTGTAGATCGACCGGAGAAATGCTTCCCTAGACGACATTTAACGAATGAACTGCAGCGTGCGCGGCTTTCGGGATTGTGCCTGAAAAGCGCGAAAACCAGCAGAGCCTGTGCTCAAAAGCTGGTGGCTATGGGACTGCATTGATGCACGTTCCCGTGTCTGCCAGTGTATAGACGGCTGTTTCATGTTCACGCAAAGGCACCTGGTCGGGTTTTATTTCTGTGCGTGCACATGCCTTTCCGTTGTCTCTTCGGAACAGACGTAGCTCTCTGCATGCTAAACGATGTGGGAAAACGCGTCTGCCTGTATTTCGGTAAACAGTCGAGTGTGCGCGTTCCGACAGCGGCATTGCCGCAGACGGCTCCACGGACCCAGTTCTGAAAGCCCCGCACGCCGGGACTGAATGTAGAACCAAGCCATTGCACCGGTGCGCGCAATCACATATTCTGACGGACGTCTTTGCTGCCACAGCAGCACGAACGTATTTGCGTTCAAGCACGTATCAGAAACAATGTGTGGACCGCGGATCTGTTGGTATTTTCTGCGTACGGCACGCTTCGTGGTAGCTTCCTTGCCGATCGCAGGCTTAGCGGTTTCTATACTCGACTCGGTATAGGGAGAGAACGAGAGAGCATCGGAAAAGTTGCGTTTTCTGCTCTGGAACCTAATTGCTACGCGTTCCTTTTGTCCACGTGAACACACACGATTCCCCACTGAAAACCAAGCGGAAACCTTTCCACAAGCTCCCAGGTATGTGCACCCACCACTTCGTGCACGCGAACGCAGCTAGAGAAAAGTACCTACCTTTTCACACACTGATGCTTAAGCAAGCGCCTGGCCACACACATGCACACATCCGCAAGCGCGCCCACTCCCATCTACGCACAGAAAGACGTAGGCGAAAAGTACTGACATGCTTGAGGGTAAACACGTCCGTTGATGGTTGGCGTACTGCCTCACGCATCCGTGGCTGCACCAGAATATTCTTTTGGAGGGTACCTGCAGATATGTGCCTGTACTTGCACGACCGTGTGCGTGAAAGCATTTGTGTCTACAAACGATCGTCTGTCCACATGCGTGTGCCTTGATGCAGGCTCCCTTCGTGCTCTAAGCTGGAGTGAGTGCACAGCTGCGCCGTTTCTTGGCAGGGTTCCGCGCGTTGCACGACGTTGCCCAGTCCTGCATTTCTCAGGCGGACAGACGCAAGGGAGTACTGCTAGTAAGAGAGCAAAGAGAGTCGTAGGCAGTAACTGAACGCTGCTCCGAGCTACTTCTCGCCTATGGCAAATGCTTCACAGTGGCCCGAGGAAAGGCACTGAGCAGTCGATCTACAAAGAGAAAAGAAACAGATCACGCCTTAACGCGAAAGAGCAACAGGGCGTCTCTGCGCAAGCTTGTCCCCGATCTATAGCTGAGTGCAAACACTTGTGTGCTTGTCGTAGAGAATGTGTCTTGCCTGTAAGTGTCTGGGAGCTTGGCGCAGGTCAGTGTGGCTGGTTCGATAATCAACGTCTAGGATACCTGCAGAGCGGTCGCTGTTGGAGTGGGGACAGTGTGCCTGTAAGTCAGTCTGTGTTCCTAGCGCCTGCTCTATCTCTCCGTCGCTCCACACGCGTGTGAGTCCACGTCTTTCTCTCCACAAGCATGTGTGTTGATCTCGTCGCACATGTGCATCTGTGCTAGTGTTGAGCTCAGCGGAGTGTGTCTCTTGACACTCGGTGTGCGTTGGCTGTGCCTGTGTGGAACACAAGCGCAGCCGTGACTGCTCCAGTGAAGAGAGACCAGGGAAATCATCTCAGGCAGAGCCAACAGAGGAAAACCGAAGAGGGATTGAGGTGTGCTCGACAGAGCCGGCTTCCCTGCGCTGACATTTCTCAGTACCACGAGAAGAAAGCTGAGCTGTAGATCGACCGGAGAAATGCTTCTCTAGACGACATTTAACGAATGAACTGCAGCGTGCGCGGCTTTCGGGATTGTGCCTGAAAAGCGCGAAAACCAGCAGAGCCTGTGCTCAAAAGCTGGTGGCTATGGGACTGCATTGATGCACGTTCCCGTGTCTGCCAGTGTATAGACGGCTGTTTCATGTTCACGCAAAGGCACCTGGTCGGGTTTTATTTCTGTGCGTGCACATGCCTTTCCGTTGTCTCTTCGGAACAGACGTAGCTCTCTGCATGCTAAACGATGTGGGAAAACGCGTCTGCCTGTATTTCGGTAAACAGTCGAGTGTGCGCGTTCCGACAGCGGCATTGCCGCAGACGGCTCCACGGACCCAGTTCTGAAAGCCCCGCACGCCGGGACTGAATGTAGAACCAAGCCATTGCACCGGTGCGCGCAATCACATATTCTGACGGACGTCTTTGCTGCCACAGCAGCACGAACGTATTTGCGTTCAAGCACGTATCAGAAACAATGTGTGGACCGCGGATCTGTTGGTATTTTCTGCGTACGGCACGCTTCGTGGTAGCTTCCTTGCCGATCGCAGGCTTAGCGGTTTCTATACTCGACTCGGTATAGGGAGAGAACGAGAGAGCATCGGAAAAGTTGCGTTTTCTGCTCTGGAACCTAATTGCTACGCGTTCCTTTTGTCCACGTGAACACACACGATTCCCCACTGAAAACCAAGCGGAAACCTTTCCACAAGCTCCCAGGTATGTGCACCCACCACTTCGTGCACGCGAACGCAGCTAGAGAAAAGTACCTACCTTTTCACACACTGATGCTTAAGCAAGCGCCTGGCCACACACATGCACACATCCGCAAGCGCGCCCACTCCCATCTACGCACAGAAAGACGTAGGCGAAAAGTACTGACATGCTTGAGGGTAAACACGTCCGTTGATGGTTGGCGTACTGCCTCACGCATCCGTGGCTGCACCAGAATATTCTTTTGGAGGGTACCTGCAGATATGTGCCTGTACTTGCACGACCGTGTGCGTGAAAGCATTTGTGTCTACAAACGATCGTCTGTCCACGTGCGTGTGCCTTGATGCAGGCTCCCTTCGTGCTCTAAGCTGGAGTGAGTGCACAGCTGCGCCGTTTCTTGGCAGGGTTCCGCGCGTTGCACGACGTTGCCCAGTCCTGCATTTCTCAGGCGGACAGACGCAAGGGAGTACTGCTAGTAAGAGAGCAAAGAGAGTCGTAGGCAGTAACTGAACGCTGCTCCGAGCTACTTCTCGCCTATGGCAAATGCTTCACAGTGGCCCGAGGAAAGGCACTGAGCAGTCGATCTACAAAGAGAAAAGAAACAGATCACGCCTTAACGCGAAAGAGCAACAGGGCGTCTCTGCGCAAGCTTGTCCCCGATCTATAGCTGAGTGCAAACACTTGTGTGCTTGTCGTAGAGAATGTGTCTTGCCTGTAAGTGTCTGGGAGCTTGGCGCAGGTCAGTGTGGCTGGTTCGATAATCAACGTCTAGGATACCTGCAGAGCGGTCGCTGTTGGAGTGGGGACAGTGTGCCTGTAAGTCAGTCTGTGTTCCTAGCGCCTGCTCTATCTCTCCGTCGCTCCACACGCGTGTGAGTCCACGTCTTTCTCTCCACAAGCATGTGTGTTGATCTCGTCGCACATGTGCATCTGTGCTAGTGTTGAGCTCAGCGGAGTGTGTCTCTTGACACTCGGTGTGCGTTGGCTGTGCCTGTGTGGAACACAAGCGCAGCCGTGACTGCTCCAGTGAAGAGAGACCAGGGAAATCATCTCAGGCAGAGCCAACAGAGGAAAACCGAAGAGGGATTGAGGTGTGCTCGACAGAGCCGGCTTCCCTGCGCTGACATTTCTCAGTACCACGAGAAGAAAGCTGAGCTGTAGATCGACCGGAGAAATGCTTCCCTAGACGACATTTAACGAATGAACTGCAGCGTGCGCGGCTTTCGGGATTGTGCCTGAAAAGCGCGAAAACCAGCAGAGCCTGTGCTCAAAAGCTGGTGGCTATGGGACTGCATTGATGCACGTTCCCGTGTCTGCCAGTGTATAGACGGCTGTTTCATGTTCACGCAAAGGCACCTGGTCGGGTTTTATTTCTGTGCGTGCACATGCCTTTCCGTTGTCTCTTCGGAACAGACGTAGCTCTCTGCATGCTAAACGATGTGGGAAAACGCGTCTGCCTGTATTTCGGTAAACAGTCGAGTGTGCGCGTTCCGACAGCGGCATTGCCGCAGACGGCTCCACGGACCCAGTTCTGAAAGCCCCGCACGCCGGGACTGAATGTAGAACCAAGCCATTGCACCGGTGCGCGCAATCACATATTCTGACGGACGTCTTTGCTGCCACAGCAGCACGAACGTATTTGCGTTCAAGCACGTATCAGAAACAATGTGTGGACCGCGGATCTGTTGGTATTTTCTGCGTACGGCACGCTTCGTGGTAGCTTCCTTGCCGATCGCAGGCTTAGCGGTTTCTATACTCGACTCGGTATAGGGAGAGAACGAGAGAGCATCGGAAAAGTTGCGTTTTCTGCTCTGGAACCTAATTGCTACGCGTTCCTTTTGTCCACGTGAACACACACGATTCCCCACTGAAAACCAAGCGGAAACCTTTCCACAAGCTCCCAGGTATGTGCACCCACCACTTCGTGCACGCGAACGCAGCTAGAGAAAAGTACCTACCTTTTCACACACTGATGCTTAAGCAAGCGCCTGGCCACACACATGCACACATCCGCAAGCGCGCCCACTCCCATCTACGCACAGAAAGACGTAGGCGAAAAGTACTGACATGCTTGAGGGTAAACACGTCCGTTGATGGTTGGCGTACTGCCTCACGCATCCGTGGCTGCACCAGAATATTCTTTTGGAGGGTACCTGCAGATATGTGCCTGTACTTGCACGACCGTGTGCGTGAAAGCATTTGTGTCTACAAACGATCGTCTGTCCACGTGCGTGTGCCTTGATGCAGGCTCCCTTCGTGCTCTAAGCTGGAGTGAGTGCACAGCTGCGCCGTTTCTTGGCAGGGTTCCGCGCGTTGCACGACGTTGCCCAGTCCTGCATTTCTCAGGCGGACAGACGCAAGGGAGTACTGCTAGTAAGAGAGCAAAGAGAGTCGTAGGCAGTAACTGAACGCTGCTCCGAGCTACTTCTCGCCTATGGCAAATGCTTCACAGTGGCCCGAGGAAAGGCACTGAGCAGTCGATCTACAAAGAGAAAAGAAACAGATCACGCCTTAACGCGAAAGAGCAACAGGGCGTCTCTGCGCAAGCTTGTCCCCGATCTATAGCTGAGTGCAAACACTTGTGTGCTTGTCGTAGAGAATGTGTCTTGCCTGTAAGTGTCTGGGAGCTTGGCGCAGGTCAGTGTGGCTGGTTCGATAATCAACGTCTAGGATACCTGCAGAGCGGTCGCTGTTGGAGTGGGGACAGTGTGCCTGTAAGTCAGTCTGTGTTCCTAGCGCCTGCTCTATCTCTCCGTCGCTCCACACGCGTGTGAGTCCACGTCTTTCTCTCCACAAGCATGTGTGTTGATCTCGTCGCACATGTGCATCTGTGCTAGTGTTGAGCTCAGCGGAGTGTGTCTCTTGACACTCGGTGTGCGTTGGCTGTGCCTGTGTGGAACACAAGCGCAGCCGTGACTGCTCCAGTGAAGAGAGACCAGGGAAATCATCTCAGGCAGAGCCAACAGAGGAAAACCGAAGAGGGATTGAGGTGTGCTCGACAGAGCCGGCTTCCCTGCGCTGACATTTCTCAGTACCACGAGAAGAAAGCTGAGCTGTAGATCGACCGGAGAAATGCTTCCCTAGACGACATTTAACGAATGAACTGCAGCGTGCGCGGCTTTCGGGATTGTGCCTGAAAAGCGCGAAAACCAGCAGAGCCTGTGCTCAAAAGCTGGTGGCTATGGGACTGCATTGATGCACGTTCCCGTGTCTGCCAGTGTATAGACGGCTGTTTCATGTTCACGCAAAGGCACCTGGTCGGGTTTTATTTCTGTGCGTGCACATGCCTTTCCGTTGTCTCTTCGGAACAGACGTAGCTCTCTGCATGCTAAACGATGTGGGAAAACGCGTCTGCCTGTATTTCGGTAAACAGTCGAGTGTGCGCGTTCCGACAGCGGCATTGCCGCAGACGGCTCCACGGACCCAGTTCTGAAAGCCCCGCACGCCGGGACTGAATGTAGAACCAAGCCATTGCACCGGTGCGCGCAATCACATATTCTGACGGACGTCTTTGCTGCCACAGCAGCACGAACGTATTTGCGTTCAAGCACGTATCAGAAACAATGTGTGGACCGCGGATCTGTTGGTATTTTCTGCGTACGGCACGCTTCGTGGTAGCTTCCTTGCCGATCGCAGGCTTAGCGGTTTCTATACTCGACTCGGTATAGGGAGAGAACGAGAGAGCATCGGAAAAGTTGCGTTTTCTGCTCTGGAACCTAATTGCTACGCGTTCCTTTTGTCCACGTGAACACACACGATTCCCCACTGAAAACCAAGCGGAAACCTTTCCACAAGCTCCCAGGTATGTGCACCCACCACTTCGTGCACGCGAACGCAGCTAGAGAAAAGTACCTACCTTTTCACACACTGATGCTTAAGCAAGCGCCTGGCCACACACATGCACACATCCGCAAGCGCGCCCACTCCCATCTACGCACAGAAAGACGTAGGCGAAAAGTACTGACATGCTTGAGGGTAAACACGTCCGTTGATGGTTGGCGTACTGCCTCACGCATCCGTGGCTGCACCAGAATATTCTTTTGGAGGGTACCTGCAGATATGTGCCTGTACTTGCACGACCGTGTGCGTGAAAGCATTTGTGTCTACAAACGATCGTCTGTCCACATGCGTGTGCCTTGATGCAGGCTCCCTTCGTGCTCTAAGCTGGAGTGAGTGCACAGCTGCGCCGTTTCTTGGCAGGGTTCCGCGCGTTGCACGACGTTGCCCAGTCCTGCATTTCTCAGGCGGACAGACGCAAGGGAGTACTGCTAGTAAGAGAGCAAAGAGAGTCGTAGGCAGTAACTGAACGCTGCTCCGAGCTACTTCTCGCCTATGGCAAATGCTTCACAGTGGCCCGAGGAAAGGCACTGAGCAGTCGATCTACAAAGAGAAAAGAAACAGATCACGCCTTAACGCGAAAGAGCAACAGGGCGTCTCTGCGCAAGCTTGTCCCCGATCTATAGCTGAGTGCAAACACTTGTGTGCTTGTCGTAGAGAATGTGTCTTGCCTGTAAGTGTCTGGGAGCTTGGCGCAGGTCAGTGTGGCTGGTTCGATAATCAACGTCTAGGATACCTGCAGAGCGGTCGCTGTTGGAGTGGGGACAGTGTGCCTGTAAGTCAGTCTGTGTTCCTAGCGCCTGCTCTATCTCTCCGTCGCTCCACACGCGTGTGAGTCCACGTCTTTCTCTCCACAAGCATGTGTGTTGATCTCGTCGCACATGTGCATCTGTGCTAGTGTTGAGCTCAGCGGAGTGTGTCTCTTGACGCTCGGTGTGCGTTGGCTGTGCCTGTGTGGAACACAAGCGCAGCCGTGACTGCTCCAGTGAAGAGAGACCAGGGAAATCATCTCAGGCAGAGCCAACAGAGGAAAACCGAAGAGGGATTGAGGTGTGCTCGACAGAGCCGGCTTCCCTGCGCTGACATTTCTCAGTACCACGAGAAGAAAGCTGAGCTGTAGATCGACCGGAGAAATGCTTCCCTAGACGACATTTAACGAATGAACTGCAGCGTGCGCGGCTTTCGGGATTGTGCCTGAAAAGCGCGAAAACCAGCAGAGCCTGTGCTCAAAAGCTGGTGGCTATGGGACTGCATTGATGCACGTTCCCGTGTCTGCCAGTGTATAGACGGCTGTTTCATGTTCACGCAAAGGCACCTGGTCGGGTTTTTCTTCTGTGCGTGCACACGCGTTTCCGTTGTCTCTTCGGAACAGACGTAGCTCTCTGCATGCTAAACGATGTGGGAAAACGCGTCTGCCTGTATTTCGGTAAACAGTCGAGTGTGCGCGTTCCGACAGCGGCATTGCCGCAGACGGCTCCACGGACCCAGTTCTGAAAGCCCCGCACGCCGGGACTGAATGTAGAACCAAGCCATTGCACCGGTGCGCGCAATCACATATTCTGACGGACGTCTTTGCTGCCACAGCAGCACGAACGTATTTGCGTTCAAGCACGTATCAGAAACAATGTGTGGACCGCGGATCTGTTGGTATTTTCTGCGTACGGCATGCTTGGTGGTAGCTTCCTTGCCGATCGCAGGCTTAGCGGTTTCTATACTCGACTCGGTATAGGGAGAGAAAAGAGAGAGCATCGGAAAAGTTGCGTTTTCTGCTCTGGAACCTAATTGCTACGCGTTCCTTTTGTCCACGTGAACACACACGATTCCCCACTGAAAACCAAGCGGAAACCTTTCCACAAGCTCCCAGGTATGTGCACCCACCACTTCGTGCACGCGAACGCAGCTAGAGAAAAGTACCTACCTTTTCACACACTGATGCTTAAGCAAGCGCCTGGCCACACACATGCACACATCCGCAAGCGCGCCCACTCCCATCTACGCACAGAAAGACATAGGCGAAAAGTACTGACATGCTTGAGGGTAAACACGTCCGTTGATGGTTGGCGTACTGCCTCACGCATCCGTGGCTGCACCAAAATATTCTTTTGGAGGGTACCTGCAGATATGTGCCTGTACTTGCACGACCGTGTGCGTGAAAGCATTTTTGTCTACAAACGACAGACAGATAACAACAAGAAACTGGACAGCGATCATTATAATACTGTGTCGTTTGTCACTGGTTTACTTAATTACCTTGCAACCGCTAATGAATTTCTACTCATTTCTACTGTACCTTGAAAACTCCTAGGAGAGATTAAAGAGCAGTAAGGCTCTGTGTTTGCTAATTGGTCAAGCAAATCTTTAGAAAGGCTGACTAACAATACTTTCATTTTTTCGCTCGGACAGTTCGCAAATGTTTTAGAGAGCTTTGAATATCCTCGGAATTTTGATAGAACGGTGATGGTATTATCTGGTTTGCAGAATGTGTGTCAGTTTGTGCTTCTCTTAAGATAAATGGGGTTCAACAGGAGATTTTCATCTCTTTTTAGTCCTGAGATTTGCAGTGCGTCTTCGGAAGCTTTAGAAAAAGTACGCCTAGCCACTTGAGAAAGAGCAAAACAGCGAAAGCTGCCGCTGTAAGCACTGCCCCTTCCAATGGCGGCTTCGCAGGCTGAAGCTACAGCTCCTCCGCAAAGCTCCTCTGCCAAAGTCCTTACATATAACATTATTTCTCCAGCCTCAAAGGCTAACAAGGCAGCCCCCCCCATCTTCACACACAGGGCACTGTTGCTGCTGTAACCACAACAATCACTGTGACAGTCATTCACACTCTGGAAATGAATCAAATGATGGTGAACCCATATCAGCATCAGTTGCTGGTTGTAGGAAAGTCACTAGAAAGACTACCCGTGCAGCAGATGATGGCACAGGGCCAACATCAATCCAAGGGACACCATCAGGACAGGGAGGAGATGAAGTGACCTCCACTCGGTCCTTCTCTCCAGGTGAGCTGAGAGATCCGTGAAAAGACTTTAGTCGTCGTGAAGGCGAGAATATTTTAAACTGGCTGCTCCGATGCTGGGACAATGGGGCAGATACAATTGAACTGGAAGGTGGTGAAGCCAGGCAGCTGGGATCTCTGTCAAGAGATTCCACCATTGATAGGGCAATTTCAAGAGAGTCTAACACCACTACTCTATGGACCCAATTCTTAGAAGCTATGAAAGTAAGATTTCCCTACAAGGAAGATTGTATATCCAAGTTAGGGAAATGGAATACTATGGAGAGAGGTATTCATTTCCTGAGAGAATTAGCTGTGCGAGAGATCATCTATTTTAGACCAAACAGCCAAGAGGGGACAGACCCAGATAGAATCAATTGTACATGACCTCTGTGGCGCGGATTTGTACAAAGTGCACTGTCTGTATATGCTAAGTCATTGGCAGGAACCGTCTGGTCAGCTGGAGGTGTACAAGATATTACTGAAGTGATTGAGCAGCTCTGGAAATCTGAGGATAGCCTTGCTAGTTCTCTATGTGTTTGTGTCTCTGCTGTGGAGAAATTGTGTGAAAGATCTGATGACCAGTTTGAAACGGTATTGTAAGAAATCAAAGAACTGAGAGAAGACACATACCATTCACGACCTGCACAAACATATGTTTCAGCTATTAAGAAAAGACGTTTCCAATGCCTAGAGAGGACAGAGGCAGCCCACAAAAAGAGGTTCACTGTGGTTCTTCCTACATGAGCAGGGAGAAAACATGAATAAGTGGCATGGAAGACCTACCTCAGAACTTCAAGAACGAGTACATGAGATCAAAGGAAAAACTCCTAGGAAGGTGGCTGCTCCAGTTTACAAAAGGAGCAGAAGAGATTCTAATGCTCTTGAAAAACCTCTAATTCACACCCAGAGACTGTGCAAAACAGAAATTAGAGGTGCCCTGCCTCCAACCAGGTGGAGGAAAGGGATAACAGAGTTTATTGGACTGTACAAATACGGTGGCCTGGTACAACACACCCCCAGGAGTACAAAGCTTTAGTGCACACCAGTGCACAGTGCACAATAATTCCTTCTAATTATCAAGGAAGGCAATCCATCAATATTGTTGGAGTGACTGGGGGATCCCAGGAACTAACTGTTGTAGAGGCTGAAATGAGCCTAACTGGAAAAAACTGGCAAAAGCATCCCATTGTGCCTGGTCCAGATGCTCCATGCATCCTTGGCATAGACTACCTCAGGAGAGGGTATTTTAAGGACCCAAAAGGGTATAGGTGGGCATTTGGTATAGCAGCTGTGGACACTGAGAAAATTGAACAGCTGTCTGATTTGCCTGGTCTTTCAGCTGATCCTTCTGTTGTAGGACTGCTGATGGTTGACGATCAGCAGGTGCCAATTGCTACCACGATGGTGCATAACTGGCAATATCGCACAAATCGAGACTCCTTGATTCCTATCCAGAAGTTTATCCGTCAATTGGAAAGCCAGGATGTGATCAGTAAGACTCGCTCACCTTTTAACAGCCCAATCTGGCCAGTGCGTAAGTCTAGTGACGAGTGGAGACTAACTGTAGACTATCGTGGCCTGAATGAAGTTACGCCACCACTGAGTGCTACTGTGCCTGACATGCTAGAACTGCAATTTGAACTGGAGTCAAAGGCAGCTAAGTGGTATGCTACAATAGACATTGCTAATGCGTTTTTCTCTATTCATGTAGCAGCAGAGTGCAGGTCGCAGTTTGCTTTCACCTGGAGGGGCATCCAGTATACGTGGAATCACTTGCCCCAGGGGTGGCAACACAGTCCTACCATCTCCCATGGACTGATCCAGACCACGCTGGAGCAAAGCAAAGCTCCAGAACACTTGCAATATATTGATGACATCATTGTATGGGGCGACACAGTAAAAGAAGTCTTTGAGAAAGGTGAGAGAATAATTCAGATTCTTTTGGATGCTGGTTTTGCCATAAAACAAAGCAAGGTCAAGGGACCTGCACGAGAGATCCAGTTTTTAGGAATAAAATGTCAAGATGGCCGTTGTCAGATCCCAATGGATGTGATCAACAAAATTGCTGCAATGTCTCCACCTATTAATAAAAAGGAGACACAGACTTTCTTGGGAGTTTTAGGTTTTTGGAGAATGCATATTCCTGGCTACAGCCAGATTGTGAGCCCTCTCTATCGAGTGACTCAAAAAAAGAACCGATTTGAGTGGGGCCCTGAACAACGACAAGCCTTTGAACAAATCAAGCATGAGATAACTCATGCGGTGGCCCTTGGACCAGTTCGGACTGGAGTAGATGTTAAAAATGTGCTCTACACTGCAGCTGGAGATAATGGACTTACCTGGAGCCTCTGGAAGAAAGCACCAGAAGAAACCCGAGGACAACCCTTAGGTTTTTGGAGTCGAGCACCTCGACTGCCGGTGCTGAGCTGGATGTTCAAAGGGACGGTTCCCTCTCCACATCATGCAACCAAAGTTACGTGGAGTAAATGGATTGCATTGATCACGCAACGAGGTCGAATTGGAAGTCCCAATCGCCCAGGAATCTTAGAAGTGATTACAGACTGGCCAGAAAGTAAAGAGTTTGGGACGTCTCCAGATGAGGAAGTAAAATGTGCTGAAGAAGCACCACCGTATAATACGCTTTCAGAGACTGATAAGCAGTATGTACTGTTCACAGATGGATCCTGTCGTCTTGTAGGAAAACATCGTAGGTGGAAGGCTGCTGTGTGTTACAGAAGCCACTGAAGGACAAGGTGAATCTAGTCAGTTTGCAGAAGTGAGAGCCATCCAGCTGACTTTGGACACTGATGAACGAGAGAAGTGGCTAATACTTTATCTCTATAGTGACTCATGGATGGTAGCAAATGCCTTGTGGGTGTGGCTACAGCAATGGAAGAAAAGCAACTGGCAGCGCAGAAGTAAACCCATTGGGGCTGCCACACTGTGGCAAGAAATTGCTGCTCGGCTAGAGAGCCTGCCTGTGAAAGTTCGTCATGTAGATGCTCATATGCCTAAAAGTCGAGCCACCGAGGAACATCTAAACAACCAACAAGCAGATCAAGCTGCTAAGATTAAAGTAGCTGAGGTGGACTTGGACTGGCAACATAAAGGTGAACTTTTCCTAGCTCGGTGGGCCCATGATGCTTCAGGGCATCAAGGTAGAGATGCAATATATAAATGGGCTCACGATCGAGGGGTGGATTTAACTATGGACACTATTTCACAGGTTATTCAGGAATGTGAAACTTGTGCCAAAATCAAACAAGCGAAACGATTAAAGTCTGTATGGTATGGAGGGCGGTGGTTAAAGTACAAGTATGGAGAAGCTTGGCAGATTGATTATATTACACTTCCACAAACACGTCACGGAAAGCGTTATGTACTTACAATGGTGGAAACAACCACTGGATGGTTGGAAACATATGCTGTACCTCATGCTACAGCCCGAAATACTATCTTGGGCCTTGAAAAGGAAGTCCTTTGGCGACACGGTACACCAGAAATGCTTGAATCAGACAACGGTACTCATTTCAGAAACTGTCTTATAGACAATTGGGCCAAAGAACATGGTATTGAGTGGGTATATCATATTCCATATCATGCACCAGCCTCTGGGAAAATTGAAAGGTACAGTGGTTTGCTATAAACGACACTAAAGGCACTTGGTGGTGGAACCTTTAAAAACTGGGATTCACATTTAGCACTTGGTTGGTCAACACTAGGGGATCAACCAATCGAGCCGGACCTGCCCAATCAGAAATTCTACAGACTGTAGAAGGAGATAAAGTCCCTGCAGTACACATGAAAAATATGTTAGGAAAGGCAATCTGGGTTACTCCTGCCTCAGGCAAAGGCAAGCCCATTCGTGGGATTGTTTTTGCCCAGGGACCTGGCAGCACCTGGTGGGTGATGCTTAAGGATGGAGAAGCTCGGTGCGTACCTCAAGGGGATTTGAATTTAGGTGAAAATATCCAATACTGAACTGCAGGATGTGAATTGCCATACTAACAGTATTTAATGAGGGTCTTCCAGATCAAGACAGTGATCATGAAACCAGAGCTAGCTTCTCTGAGTGGCGCCAGACAACTTCTTCAAAGTTGATGTCTTTAACCCACAAAGAGTGGTCATGAGATGCACTTGTACCATTTTTCCTGCCCTGGGAGACTGTTGTGACAAAAGGAACTTAATGAACTTTTCAAAGGATGGTCCACTGATTAAGATTAATTACTCCTGTGTATATATGTACATATATATATATATAGTAGTAGTGATTAATTAGATTGTGTTGACAGATTGTACTGATAGCTTTAAGTATTCAGTGAATGGCATAAGGGGTGGAATAGCATAAGGGGTGGAATGTTCTGGTTTTGTTAAAAACAATTTTCTCTTTCAGTGAATTTGCCTGTCAGCTAAAGCCTTCATATTAAGTGCATTTTCCTGGAGAACCAGACACAGATTTTGGTAAACCTAGCACTGGAATGCAAACTTATTGATAAGCATGGATGGACATCTCGCGAGAGGGGCGACGAGAAACAAGTGACCAATAAACTGACCAACTGTGTACAACATTCGATTCATGTGAATACTTCATATAAAAGTGGGAGATCATGAGGATCTCGCCCCTTTTTCCCTCCCTTTTTGCCCTTTCCCTTCTGCTTATGGCCGACCTTAGGAGAGGACCTTGCTGGTCATCCCTGTGAACTGAGGCCTAGTTAGAGACTGAATCCAGCTCTGGTTGGCTGCAGAGTCCAGTCCAGGACTTCGGGTGCCAGCTCTGCAGTTGCTGAGGCTTTCAAGATTGGTTTTGTATATTTTGTATTATTTTCTCTATTCTCATTAGCAGCATTAGTAAAACATCTTTAATTTTTTCCAACTCTCTTCTCTCTGTCCTTCTTTCCCTCCCGATCGCCTGTCCTGAGTGGGAAGGGAGGGGCAAAAAGGGGAAGTGTCGGGGGGAGAGGAGGTTAACAATATATCTGCCCGGGTTTTATTGTCAACCCGCAATCTAAAACCTCAACAACTGTACTTCCACAATCTCCTGGCAGCACAAAAAAATAAGCTGCAGATCACCTTAGGCTGTGTCGTGGTGGTTTGGTGCTGGGATCATGCATATCATGGGCATATTTCAACATTTCTGCTCTGTTTTTCAGTGTATTACAGCAAAACACCCACTTGATGACATCATTTCAACAGCAAAAGCAGCAATTGGCAGAATTGAGCTTCTTTGGAGAGCTGAGAAATTGCTGAGCTGACACCAAGTCCTGCAGCATGCCTGTCACCGGCACAGTCACCTCATCCTCGCCAGTGTAGCGGGCATTGTGACAAAGGTTCTGTGTCAGCTGGGTGTGGCAGCCGAGCGCTCCCTAGGGGAGGGGGACCATGTCAGCCCCGGACCTATCACTGCCTGCTGTCCCTGCTGTCACCAGCCAGGCCTCTGAAAACTGGCAAAACATTCCCCAGATTTGGAACCAAAGTGGCGCAACGTCTCCAACAGACAAGTCGGGAAGAAAGATTTGGGACAGGGGAAGAAAGCAAAGGGAGCAGGAGAAAGGGAAGGAAGAGTGAAAAGAAGTGTTCGGCTGCAGGACTGAAATGGAGGAATTAGAAAAGAGGCAGAAAGCAGGAGAGTGAGAGAAAAGGAAAGAAGAGACATGCAGCCAGACGAGGGGTTAGTGAGAGAGGATGGGACAGATGTCGCAGTTGAGACGGACAAACTACATGGACTGGGTTCTTTCAAGATGAAAGTAATAGACTGCCATTTATTGCTACAAGTGCATTTTTATACAATTCTACCAGTTCATGTGTCTTTTCACTATTGGTTACAAGTTACAGCACTAACATCTCATTGGTTAATTTTTCTATCATCCATATTATTCTTCTATCCCCTTCTCTCTCACGGGTACATCTCTCCTCTCTCCAGATACTCCTTTACTCCCATCCTTCTCAAGGGTAAATCTTAATATCTCAAGGCTGATCTCTACTCTCATATTTTCTGTCAAGGATTCCATAGACCTGCTGCAGTTTCCCACAATTGCCCCTTTTTTCATTTGTGCTAAAAATGCTGCCCTCATTGTCATACATGGCAACATTAGTAACACAATCACAACAATCATCAAAACGGTCAGTCCTGTTTTCACTACTGATAACAACCATCCTAAAAACCCTCAACCACTAAACAATTTATTTAACAAATCCCATCAAAATTTTCACACGCATGTCCTTGAGCTAATAACAAAATATCTATCGCAGCTCTACTCTGCTGTGTGGCGTGTCTTACAGAATCTACATCTAACAAAAGTCCACTTAAAGCCTTTTAAGTTCTGTTAATTTGCTTAACTAGCCAGCATCCTAATTTTCTAAAATATTTAAAGCTTTTAGCTGTGCCAACACCAGATACAAGAGATCCTAAAACCCTTTACCTTGGTCCCCAAAAATCTACATTATCATCACATTTTGACTGACACAAAAAGTGTTTTTCTCGTCTTGCTCTTCTGTGATCTATTATCATAGATACATTGGGCATTAAGAGAGTTAATAGTCCCAAAATACACAGTCCTCCAACAGCATTAGAAGGAACTCCTGGTCAGGCTCTGTCTCCACAGATCAAGAATACACCATACAGGAGATTTTTGGGTCGCTGTCCCGCATTATCAATGACAACCCTTGGATTCTTCTGTGAGGCATTACACCATCGAGTTTCATTTCTATAGTCACCAATGGTAGCATTAACATTTTGCAGTTTTATCCATTCATGCTTTAGCATATTGTCCTGGCACTTTTCACAAACCAGCTGGATACAAGCATCCATGGGCACAGATCCCAGCAATTCCAGTTCCTGTGGTTCAATGTCTATTTCCGGGAGACAGTTAATCCAAAGTGTCATGTTAGCATTATTACAGTTTGTTGAAATGCCTCTGCATCGACCACTATTTGAAACAATTGTGTGATGCTGCTGTAGTCATCAAGGAGGACGCCAACCAAGCATGTGTGGAACGGGTTTTCCGGAGATGCCATAGCTAGGCATATGGAATCCTGGTCAGTCATGTTGGCTAAAGTACTCCACATGTTAGTCTTTGTCTATGCGGGCATCCAAAACACAGCAGCTGCAATAAACATTGTCAGGAAGATAACACGTTTCATGTTTCGCGCCAGCAACCATTGTGGCCCTTGATCTGTAAAGACATAAGCATAACCTCTCCCCCAGGTTATCAATTGTTGTGGCCTTTTCCATTGATCATTAACTAGTGATTTGACCATAACTAATGCAGGTTCTTTCTGATTTAGCATGGTTTTGGGTCATACTTGCAAAGTATTTCATCACATACAATGCTTTCGACAATTAGTTTTGTGGTGTTTTCCCTACTTCTCCCCTCTTTTTGTTTTAAAAAAGAACAAAATCAAAACAAAAAAAACCACAGTTCAGAAGCAGATACATGCATTGGACCTTGACTACGTACTCAGAATCACAAATCAAATTTAGAGATTCCTCCTTAAAAAGCTCTAATGTAATGTAAATGTAAAGCTGTGCCAAGTTCTGCTAATTGGGTTGAACCTTCAATAATTTTTACAGAATGATGCCAATTGTTATCTTCACACCAAACCACTACAGCTTTATGAGACTTCCCAGAACCATTGACAAAAACTTTGCAAGTATGTAGGATCAGACTAAATCCAAGTATGACCTATGACCTGATGTTAAACACTTGCAGGTTCTGCAGCAATTTACATTTTACATTTAGTCATACCAAAAGCTGTGGTGTTAAGAAAACCAGCTAGTGCTATTTACAAAGACATAGATTACAATTAAAAAAAAATCAAAATTAAATTTCACAAATCGTACATATATGACAAAAGGATCATGGCCCATTAAGACTTAAATTCATTCCCTGCATTTTCTTGATCAGAGAGGCCATTGGTATATAACAGTCGGTATATCAGTTTGCTAGCAATCTCATCGTACTGTCCCAGAATAGCCACATGTTGTTTCTATGTTGTAGCTATAGACAAATCTGCAAGTCCAATTGAATGCAGTCAACCTGTAAGGTTGTCATAAATTTATTCCTCAAAGTTTCCAACTCCATTTTGGCTGTCATATTTATTGGATATTGTTTTCCCTTACCAGATCGAAGTCCTGTTTCAGATCAATCAGTGTAGTATTTGTTTTATCGAAACATTGGCTGTTAATACTAGTAGAAATACAGCATTCGAAAATTCCTTGGAGATTTCTCACTTGCAGCAAGCAGATCTGCACCATCCCAGCAGCTTCTTGTAGGCCATGCAACTAAACAGAATTCTCAGAAAACGTTATTTGAGCGTACAATTTACTTAACAAATCTTAACCTAAGAGAGGTATAGGAGTTTCTGGCAACTATGAGAATTCATGTATTAAAACTTTGTTCCAGATTTGGCATTTTATTGGTCTCAAAAAACGGCCTTTCTTTTGTTCTCTCTCATGACCTCAAAAACTAGCATGATGAATTTACTAAGAAGTTACAACTAATTACCACAGAATAAGTCTATTAACAAATTTTTGGTTTAATTTTCCAGTTTCATTAGAACTATGGATCCACTGGTGATGCCTTTAAATTTCACCCTCAGACTCCTTCATGCAGTATTACAGCTCTCTAGCAGTAACATTGCTTGGGGGAGGGGCGGGGGGGGGGAATAAAACTTCCCTCTCGCCCCGATCTGAGATGGCAAGACGTACAGCCCAGCATGAAAACACATCTGTTCAAACTCCACATCAAACCAATCTGGCTCCACTCCACACTCAAATCAGTACCAGTCTGACCCAGAGGAGCACTGAACACTGTGACCCCCCAAAGCTGACCAGTGTGAAAAGACTGACTTCAGCAAGGAGGTAAAATTATGAGCTCTTTTCCCCAGATGTGCCAAAACCTAGGAAACAAGACAGAAGTAAAAATAAACACCACCAACAACCCCTGATTCAAAGCTGAAAAACAACACAATGCCACAACAAAAATGGATGACAATAATTCAGGGAAAAAAAAAGACAGAGCGGGGGGAGTAAAGCCCCCTTCTCTGCTTAGGAGTGGGAAAACAGGTTTTTTGGTTGTTTTTTTTTTTTTTTTCTGCTTCTTTCTCTTCTCACCGCAGTTCAGATATAGTCAAGGTCACACAGCTGATATAATCACTGGTACGAGGTGGGAGGCTCTGGTAAACTCCTCAGTTACAATGAGCTGCACACAGGCCTGGGATATTTTGCTGTTTTGTTTTCCCATTTCATTTCAACCATAATGCACTTTATATGCAATTTCAAATAGCTCAGCAATAGTTACATTTAGTTACATTCTTTAGCTCCATTTACCTGTTACAATTTAGAGATGTCAAAAAAACAGTATAAACCAGTATAATAAACATAAATCCATTACTCTATTTTCCTAGATCCAAATCAGTTAATATTCTAGCAATTTTTAAATACAACCTCTTCCAAATTCACAGCTATCATAGCATTTTAACAATTTAAATGCTTTTCTAACAATATAAGCTATCATTCTAATGTGTAAGGATGCATCCTAAGGAGGAGCAAGGTGGAATTTTAGCAGTGGAACCAGTTCCCATTTTGTAATTATCTCCCCAAACAAGATTCTTTTGGTACCAAATATGAATATGCAAACTAAAATACTGAGCTCAGATATGAAAACCATACACCAAGTTCAAATATGCAGATGGATCACAGTCACACTAATTTAAGACAATATCTCAATTTTTTATGTTGCACCTGTGGGCCACCTACTGCTCAGCCAGGTGGAGGTACCTCTGAGTGTCCCTGACAAAAAAAGTCAGTTGCGCGCTGAAACCCAACCGCACCTGCCGAGCTGGACTGGGCAAGGCATTTTTTTGTTTTGTTTTGTTTTGTTTTGTTTTGTTTTGTTTTGTTTTAGTGTCTCATCTGGTGCGTTACAGCTGTTATTCCAAAACCAGGATTCTTTACATGATGTGCATACGGAAAAACCAAATCCAGCACACCGAGATGAGACACAGCCTGTCACAGAGTTGTGCAAGTCTGAATACTGGAATAAAGCTAGTATGCTAGAGAAAAAAAAATAACAGCTACTACACACAAAATTTACCATCACATTCATGCAGTAAAGAACTAAATTACTCATGATCTTCTGTATTATCACAGAATGCACATTTTGAGTCAAGGAATTCTCATGATTTAACAGACTGTGAACTTATTGTACCATATAACAAAGACCTACCAAAACTGCAACATGCTTAAACTGATACCCACAAAGAAAACAGGTTAATGAGGAAAGCATCTTGCAGACTTCAGCAAGTTTACTGTGACCTGTGTGTTATCAGTTAACTCTCTCTCAGCTTGTTGATGTTCAAACCGTTCCAGCTGTAAAACTGTCTGTAATGATCTAATGATCTCTTGGAGAGATTTATGTTGTCCTACTCTTCTCATCTTAAAAACAACATTAATTGCAACAAAATTCTATTCTCCGGACACTTTTACCAATCGTTTAACTTAAACAGGAGCAAACACTGATTTCAATATTTAACAAGATCTTCCTTCCTTATAATTTCGAGTGCTTTTCTAAGTTTTAAAACACCTCCCAATACTGACTTTTAGGAACACAACTGAAAACAGTTATTCCCGACCCCATCTTGCAAGTAAAAACCTTGAGAAGCCGTGGGAGGGAGGGGTGCTACTTGCAGCACGACTGGGAAAAATGGCGAGAGAGTTTTACGGTGCACTTAAAAACAACTAGTAAAACAATTAACTCACATTCCTAACAAGCTGCCTGATTTTCAGAGAGGCAATACACAGAAACACATAATATGTGCTGTAAAACTTGCAAATAACACGTTGATAGCAAACATTAGCATTCTCTACTGCTAATTTCAACACCAATGTTTCCTTAGCTTCTAAGTTTTCAACCTGCTTAATGATGGCCTCTTGAAGATGGTCAATAAATTGCATGTAATTCTCATTGGGATCCTGATTAATAGTTGCAAATGATTTGGCTACACTGCTGGTTTCAGGCACCTTCATCATAGCTTGATATGCGAGGTCTGTTGACTGCCTCAGGATTTCAGAAAGTTATCGTGCCTGTATAGTGTCTCTTCCAGAAACGCACAGGGCCCTGTGGTTTAACTGTAATCAAAACTGCGGGTAAATCCCACCTTTTCGGTAAGTTCAGTTTACGCTCTGAAATTCTACCCTCACCCTCAGGAATTCAGTGTGGGAGGGAGGCGAGGGCAGGTTGGGGGGACCCAAATCGGTAGGAGTTACATTATTTGGCTCGGTCTGGCTCACCACGGGGGTGTCCTCCCCACCTAAATGTCCAGGCAAGAGGGAATAGGAAAAAAAAAATGTCCATTTTTTTCTTCCGCAACTGATAGCAGCGGGGCAGAGGGTTGAACTGTGATTAATGGCGGTGACGCAGACGGCGGAACCACGGTTGATGATGGTAGAGGAGAGGTTTGAGCTGTGATCGATGATGGCGGAGCAGTCGGCCGAACGCACCGCTCCGACTGGTTCTCTGAGGGCCCTTCCCGAGATAACAGATAACCCAACACCGTTTTTTCATGTGAGTCTTTCATAGCTTTTATCTGATCTTGGCGCCACACATATGTATACGACTCCTCCTTTATTCCTTTTAACTTTCCAAGAAAGTGCCGCGGATCCTTATCCGTGTCAGATAATATGGACTTGGGTGGTTTTGACGAATCCTTAGTAACAGGGGGTGTCGGAGTAGTACTTAATCTTGCTTTTTTCTCCGAATTTGGCCCAGGAGAGCCAGGAAGACTATCCCCCTCGGCCGCCTCTGCCTGTTGCTGTTTTAACTCTTTCAGAGTATCTAATAATAAGCGCCATGTCATTAACAGTTCAGTTGCTTTCTTGGACCCTTGGGTAGCACTATCAAACAATTTATCTCCCAAGTCCATCCATTGTGACACACTAAATGCTGTCACAGGATTAACCTCTAAACCTTTTGCTTTGCCGTATAGTAACATTTTTCTTAAAGTCAGTTCCGGAAGGCTAACACCCTGCTTCTTCAGAAGCAGCTTCCATGTGGATAATATAGTACCCTCTTCTGTAGATAAGTTTCACCCCCCTGTTCCCGGTAGCTCACCTCCTCCTTAGCGAGGTGTCTTTTCAATCGATCCGGATCTTCGGCAGCTCTCCTTGGCTGTTCTTATCAGCTGTACCGGGCTCCGTCTCCACAGCTCTTCGGCTGTTCACAGCTTTCCGCTGTCACCTTGTTAGGCAAGATCCTCTTCAGGCAGGATCACGTCGGGCTCACCACATGTCGCGGTTGAGACGGACAAACGACATGGACCAGGTTCTTTCAAGATGAAAGTAATAGACTGCCATTTATTGCTACAAGTGCATTTTTATACAATTCTACCAGTTCATGTGTCTTTTCACTATTGGTTACAAGTTACAGCACTAACATCTCATTGGTTGAACTTGCTATCATCCATGTTATTCTTCTATCCCCTTCTCTCTCACGGGTACATCTCTCCTCTCTCCGGATACTCCTTTACTCCCATCCTTCTCAAGGGTAAATCTTAATATCTCAAGGCTGATCTCTACTCTCATATTTTCTGTCAAGGATTCCATGGACCTGCTGCAGTTTCCCATAGACAGAGAACAGGATGAGAAGGAAAGCCATAAGACCTTACGGATTAGGCCCAAAAAAAAACCCCAGCTACTTGAGACACTTAGACTAAGCCTAAAATACAAATACATCTCTCCATAGGGATGGTTTTCATACTGTATTCCACAATCTGCTGGCAGTACAAAAAATTAAGCTGTAGATCTCCTTAGGCTGAGTTATGGTGGTTTTGTGCTGGGATCATGCATATCATGGACATATTTCAACATTTCTGCTCTGGTTTTCAGTGTATTACACCAAAACACCCACCTGATGACATCATTTCAACAGCAAAGGCAGCAATTTGCAGAATTCAGCGTCTTTGGGGAACTGAGAAATTGCTGAGCTGACACCAAGTCCTGCAGCGTCCCTGTCACCTGCAGAGTCACCGCATCCTTGCCACGGTAGCGGGCGTTGTGACAAAGGTTCTATGTCAGCTGGGTGTGGCAGCCGAGCGCCCCCTAGGAGAGGGGGATCCTGTTAGCTCCGAGCAGAGTTAGAGACTCACAGGTATCACAGAGCAACAGTCACAGAGTCACCATCACAGAATCACAGTTGTCACAGAGCTACAGTCATAGACTCACAGTGTCATAGAGACAGAGTCACAGTGTCACAGTCACAGAGTCACCGTCAGAGTCACAGGGTCACAGATTCACAGTTACAGAATCACAGACTCACAGACTCATAGTCACAGTCACAATCTGAGAGACAGAGTCATGCAGTCACAGCTGTCTCAGAGTCACTGTTACAGAGTCAGAAAGTCACAAAATCATAGAATCATAGTGATACACTTACAGTCTGTCACAGGGTCACAGAGGGTCACAGCGTCACAGAGTCACAGAGACACAGTCACAGAGTCACAGTCACAGAATCACAAATGTCATACAGTCACAGACTCAGAGTCTGAGAGTCACAGTCAAAGAGTCACAAAAATCACAGAGTCAAAGTCAAAGTCACAGAGTCACAGTCACAGAGTCACAGTAACACAGTCCCAGTCCCAGGGTCCCAGAGTCACACAGTCAGAGTCACAAAGTCACAATCACAGAGTCACAGTCACGAAGTCATAGACTGAGATTCAGAGTCACAGATGTCACAGATTCAGAGTCATGTAGTCAGAGTCACATAGTCATAGAGTGAGAGTTTCACAAAGAGGCATTGTACAGGGTCACAGTGTCACAGATTCACAGTCACAGAGCCACAGCCTCAGAGTCACAATCTCATAGATAACCATCACAATCAGAGAGTCACAGAGTCACACAGCCACAGAGTCACAGTCACAGGGTCACAGTCCCAGTTAGAGGGTCACAAACAGAGTCACATAATCAGAGTAATAGAGTTGTAGTCACAGTCACGGTGTCGAAGACTCACAGAATCACAGTCACATAGTCACAGAGTCACAGGGACAGACACACAGTCACAGTCACAGAGTCACAGAATCACAGTCACAGTCACATAGTCACAGAATCACAGAGTCACTGATGTCACAGAGTCACAGTCACAGCGATACAGACTCACAGTCAGAGAGTCACAGCTGTCTCAGAGGCACAGATACAGACTCACAGGGTCACAAAATCATGGATTCACAGTGACAGACTCACAGGCAGTCACAGGGTCAAAGAGTCACAGTGACAGATTCACAGGCAGTCACAGGGTCAAAGAGTCACAGAGCTTAAATGTTGAAATATTCCCATGATATGCATGACCTCTATGACTCTGCGACTCTGTGACTGTGACTCTCTTTCTCTGTGACTGTGACTGTGAGTTTGTGTCTGTTACTGTGTGACTCTGTAACTGTGACTCTTGTTACAGCTGTGACTCTGTGACTCTGAATCTGAGTCTGTGACTCTTTGACTGTGACTCTTCAATGGTGTCCATTCTGGAGTCACCTTTCATGCTTCTTCACCCCGCCTTGCTTCCATTGTTTTAGGCCAGCCTCCGCCTTGATTTTGCAACCTAGGCTCATACTGCGCAGGTTCGAAATATCCACGCTTTCTTCTGCCAACGTTTATGTGTCCAGCATTCAGGTGTCTTTCTCTGCTCCATTGGGTGACCTCAGGACCTCAGGACCCTTGGCGAGTTTCTGGGCATGCTCCTTTTTGTTGGCCATTGTTTGAGGAATCAGGTGAGGGACATGTGTAACTGAGGCTGCAGGTGAGAACACATTCTTCTGGACAGCAGCTATTGTTCCTGGGTCAAAGAGACCCTTATAACAATAGCTTTCAGGAGGCTGAGGCTCATTTGGCTGAAGCAGCAGGCAAAGTCCACACAACAGCCATTGTTAGAAGGAGCCCTCCCATATTGGAGAAAACAGTTCAACACAATGCTTCTCCTTGGGAACTTTCTCCAAGTCCATGTGTTCCTTCGGTCAGGGCTTCAGTTCTCTAAGTTCTTGATGGCGATGTTTAGGCAAATACTGCTCCATCTTCTGACAGACTCTCACACAGTCAAAGAGTCACAGGGTCACATTCACAGGGTCACAGTATCACAGACTCAGAGTCATAGAGTCATTGTCAGAGTTACAGAGTCACAGAGTCTGAGTCACATAGTAACAGAGTCACAGTCACAGAGTCAAAGACGTCACAGAGTCACAGTCACAGTGACAAAGTCAGAGTCATAATCACATAGTCACAGAGTCAGTGTCACAGTCACAGAGTCACAGTAACAGGGTCACAGGGTCACAGATTCACAGTCACAGAGTCACAGAATAAGACTCACAATATCAGAGTCACCATCACAATTAGAGAGTCACATAGTCACACAGTCACAGAGTCGCTGTCACAGAGTCACAATCACAGAGTCACAGTCACAGTTAGAGGGTCACCAACAGAGTCACATAATCAGTGTAATTGAGTTGTAGTCACAGATATGGTGTCAGAGACTCACAGAATCACAGTCACATAGTCATAGAGTCAGACATAGAGTCACAGTCACAGTCACAGAGTCACAGAGTCATAGATGTCACAGAGTCACAGTCACAGAGATACAGACTCAGATTCACAGTCACAGATGTCACATACTCACAGACTTGAGGCAGAGATTCACAGTCAAAGAGTCACAAATATCACAGAGTAACAGTCAAAAGTCACAGAGTAACAGTCACAGAGTCACAGAGTCACAGAGTCACAGAGTCACAGTCAGAGTGCCAGAGTCACACAGTCAGAGTCACAGAGTCACAAAGTCACAATCACAGACTCACAGACTCACAGTCACAGAGTCACAGGTTTCACAGATGTCACAGAATCACAGTCACAGTCACAGAGTCACAGTCACAGAGTCACAGATGTCACAGACACAGATGTCACAGAGTCACATTCACAGATGTGGCAGAGTCACAGTCACAGAGTCCAAGAGTCACAGTCACTGAGTCACAGTCACATAGACACAGTCACAGAGTCACAGAGTCACAGAGAAACAGAGTCACAATCAAAGAGTCACAAAGTTTCAGTTACAGAGACACAGAATCACTGAGTCACAGTGTCAGAGTCACAGACTCAAATTACAGAGTGACAGAGTCTACAGAGAGAGAGTCACAGTGTCATAGACTGACAGTCACAGAGCCACAGAGTCACAGTCACAGAGTCACAGTATCACAGTCACTGTCACAGTATCACAGAGTCACAGTCAGAGAGTTACGGAGTCACAGAGTCACATAATCATGGAGTCACAGTCACAGATTCATAGTCAGTCACAGGGTCACAGAGTCACAGAAGACAAAGTCGCAGAGTCACAGAGTTACAGATGTCACAGAGTCACAGTCACAGAGTCAAAGAGTCACGGTCACAGGGTCACAGTGCCAGTAACAGGGTTACAAACAGAGTCACATATTCAGAGTAATAGAGTAGTAGTCACAGTCACAGAGACACAGAGTCACAGTAACACAGTGACAGTCATCGAGTCCCAGAGTCACACAGTCAGAGTCACAAAGTCACAATCACAGAGTCACAGACTCACAGAGTCACAGTCACAAAGTCACAGACTGAAATTCAGAGTCACGGATGTCACAGAGTCACAATCACAGTCACAGAGTCCAAGAGTCAAACTCAGAGTCACAGTCACATAGTCACATACTCACAGTGACTGTGTCACATAGTCACAGAGTCACAGTCACAGAGTCACAGTCACAGATGTCACAGAGTCGCAGTCACAGAGTCCAGCTTATTTTTTTGTACTGCCAGCAGATTGTGAAAGTAGAGTATAAACACCGTCCTTACAGAGACCTCTTTGTGTTTTAGGCTTAGTCTAAGTGTCTCAAGTAGCTAGGTTTCTTGTTTGGGCCTAATCTAAAAGGTCTGATGGCTTTCCGCCTCGTCTGAGGCCACGCGCAGTATCCCAACCATCAATAGACTTCTTTAGCCTCAAGCAGGAAAGTGCGTTCCACGTACTTCTTTCTGTAAAGAGAGGTGAGAGGGCGTGCTTGCAGAAGTGTGCGTGTGCGTGGCCACTCTTTTGCTTATATATCAGTGTGTGTAAAGTTATGTTCTTTTCTGTAGCTGTGTGTGCATGCACGTGGTGGTGGGTGCACATACCTGGACGCTTGTGGAAACGTTTCAGCGTGTTGTCAGTGAGGAATCCTATGTGTGCACGTAGACAGAGAGAAGGGAGAGCAACTAGTTTCCAACACTGAAGAAGGCAGACATCAATATTTCCTGTGCTATCTCTTTCTTTTGGTATACCTAGTCGTACAAAGAAAACCGCTAAGCCTGCGATCGGAAAGCGAAATGCAAGAAGACACGGTGCACAGACCAAAAAATGGCAGAGGCATTCACAACCTTGTTTGTGACGAAGGCTGAACACCAAGACATTGGTGCTTCTGTGAGATTTAACTCTGCCGTCTAAATTTGTGATTGTGCACACTGGTGCAAGTGGTTGCATATACATTCAGTCTTGGGGTCCAAGGCTTTCAGAAAGGTATCTGTAGGCATGTCTGAATATATGCCGCTGTCTGAACACCCACACTCAGTGGATTGCACACAGGTTGTTGCTTGCCTTGCCTTCCCTTGCCCTTTTCCCTTGCCTTGCCCTTTTTTCCTTGCCTTGCCCTTTTCCCCTGCCTTGACTTGCCTTTCCCTTTTTCCTTGCCCTGTCTTGTCTTGTGCTTTTGCTTTGCCTTGCCTTGCTTTGCTCTTTTTCCTTGTCTTGTCTTGCTTTGCTCTTTTGCCTTGCCTTGCCTTGCCCTCTTGCCTTTCCTTGCTTTGCCCTTCTCCCTTGCCTTATCCTTTTGCCTTGTTTTTTTTGCCTAGTCTTGCCTTGCCTTGCCCTTTTGCATTACCTTGCTTTTCCTTTTTGCCTTGCCTTGCTTTTCCCTTTTGCCTTGTCTTTCCTTGCTCTTCTCTCTTGTCTTGCCTTGCCTTGCCCTGTTGCCTTTTCATGCCTTACCGTTTTGCACAATGTTGCCCAGTCCTGCATTTCTCATGTGGACAGATGAAAGGGAGCTCTGCTAGTAAAGGAACAAAGACAGTCGTAAGCAGTACTGAATGCTGCTCTGTGGTACTTCTCTCTTATGGTAGATGCTTCACAGTGGCCCGAGGAAAGACACTTAGCAATCGATCTACAAAGAGAAATGAAACAGATCATGCCATAACACGAAAGAGCAACAGGGCATCTCCTGACAAGCTTATCCCTGATCTATAGCTGAGGGCAAACACTTGTGTGCTTCTGGGAGAGAATGTGTCTTTCCTGGACGTGTTTGGGAGTTTTGCTCAGGACCATGTTTGCTCAAGCTCGATAATCAACGTCTAGGATGTCTGCAGACTGGTCCCTGCTGGTGCGGGAACAGTGTGCCTGTAAGTCAGTCTGTGTTCCTTAGCGCCTGCTGTATCTCTCGGTTGCTCCACACGCGTGTGAGTCCATGTCTTTCTCTCCACAAGCATGCGTGTTGATTTCGTCACACATGTGCATCTGTGCTAGTGTTGAGCTCAGCAGAATGTGTCTGTTGACACTTGATGTGCGTTGGCTGTGCCTGTGTGTAACACAGCACATTCATGACTGCTCCAGTGAACAGAGAAAAGGGAAATCATCTAGGCAGAGGCAACAAAGGAAAACTGAGGCAGAATTGACATATGTTCAACAGAGACGGATTCCCTGCACTAACATTTCTCAGTTACACGAGAAGAAAGCTGGGCGGCAGATCGACCAGAGAAATGTTTCCGAAGACAGCATTTAGCGAATGAACAGCAGTGTGCGCGGCTTTCAGGAATGTGCCTGAAAAGTGCCAAAACCAGCAGAGCCTGTGTTCTGTGGGAAACTGCAGCGGGTCTGTGGAATCCTTGTCAGAAAATATGGGGGTAGAGGTCAGCCTTGAAGATATTAAGATTTACCCTTGAGAAGGATGGGAGTAAAGGAATATCCGGAGATATGGAGTTGTACCCGTGAGAGAGAAGGGGATAGAAGAATAACATGGATGATAGCAAGTTCAACCAATGAGATGTTAGTGCTGTAACTTGTAACCAATAGTGAAAAGACATATGAACTGGTAGAATTGTATAAAAATGCACTTGTAGCAATAAATGGCAGTCTATTACTTTCATCTTGAAAGAACCTGGTCCATGTCGCTTGTCCGTCTCAACCGCAACATGTGGTGAGCCCGACGTGATCCTACCTGAAGAGGATCTTGCCTAACAAGGTGACAGCGGAAAGCTGTGAACAGTCGAAGAGCTATGGAGACGGAGCCCGGTACAGCTGATAAGAACAGCCAAGGAGAGCTGCCGAAGATCCGGATCGATTGAAAAGACACCTCGCTAAGGAGGAGGTGAGCTACCGGGAACATGGGGGGAAACTTATCTAAAGAAGAGGGTACTATATTATCTACATGGAAGCTGCTTCTGAAGAAGCAGGGTGTTAGCCTTCCGGAACTGACTTTAAGAAAAATGTTACTATACGGCAAAGCAAAAGGTTTAGAGGTTAATCCTGTGACAGCATTTAGTGTGTCACAATGGATGGACTTGGGAGATAAATTGTTTGATAGTGCTACCCAAGGGTCCAAGGAAGCAACTGAACTGTTAACGACGTGGCGCTTATTATTAGATACTCTGAAAGAGTTAAAACAGCAACAGGCAGAGGCGGCCGAGGGGGACAGTCTTCCTGGCTCTCCTGGGCCAAATTCGGAGAAAAAAGCAAGATTAAGTACTACTCCGACACCCCCTGTTACTAAAGATTCGTTAAAACCGCCCAAGTCCATATTATCTGACACGGATAAGGATTCACGGCACTTTCTTGGAAAGTTAAAAGGAATAAAGGAGGAGCGCACGTATGTGTGGCCCCGAGATCAGAAAAAAACTATGAAAGAGTCATATACATATGTGTGGCCCCGAGATCGGTTAAAAGCTATGAAAGACTCACATGAAAAAACAGCGTTATGGTATCGGGACGGGCCCTCAGAGAACCAGTCGGAGCACCAGTCGGAGCAGTGCGTTCGGCCGACCGCTCTGCTGTCATCAATTACGGCTCAAACCTCTTCTCTATCATCAGCAACCGTGGTTCCGCCGTCTGCGTCACCGCCATTAATCACAGTTCAACCCTCTGCCCCACCGCTATCAGTCGCGGAAGGAAAAAATGGACATTTTTTTTCCTATCCCCACCTTGCCTGGAGATTTAGGTGGGGAGGACCCCCCCGTGGTGAGCCAGACCGAGCCAAATAACGTAATTCCTACTGATTTGGGGCCCTCCAACCTGCCCCCGTCTCCCTCACACACTGAATTCTTGAGGGTGAGGGTAGAGTTTCAGAGCGTAAACTGAACTTACCAAAAAGCTGGGATTTACCCCCAATTTCGATTGCAGTTAAACCACGGGACCCTGTGCGTTTCTGGAAGAGACACTATACAGGCACGATAACTTTCTGAAATCCTGAAGCAGTCAACAGACCTCGCATATCAAGCTGTGATGGGGGTGCCTGGGACCAGCAGTGTGGCCAAATCATTTGCAACTATTAATCAGGGTCCCAGTGAAAATCACATGCAATTTATTGACCATCTTCAAGAGGCCATCAATAAGCAGGTTGAAAACGTACAAGCTAAGGAAGCATTGGTGTTGAAATTAGCAGTAGAGAATGCTCATGTTTACTATCTGCGAGTTTTACAGTACATATTATGCATTTCTGTGTATTGCCTCTCTGAAAAATCAAGCAGCTTGTTAGGAATGTGAGTTAATTGTTTTACTAGTTGTTTTAAGTGCGCCGTAAAACTCTCTCCCTATTTTTCCCAGTCATGCTGCAAGCAGCACCCCTCCCTCCCTCCCCCTTCTCAATGTTTTTGCAAGATGGGGTCAGGAATAACTGTTTTCAGTTGTATTCCTAAAAATCAGTATTGGGAGGTGTTTTAAAACTTAGGAAAGCACTCAGAATTATAAGGAAGGAAGATCTTGTTAAATATTGAAATCAGTGTTCGCTGCTGTTTATGTTAAATGATTGGTAAAAGTGTCCGGAGAATAGAATTTTGTTGCAATTAATGTTGTTTTTAAGGTGAGAAGAGCAGGACAACATAAATCTCTACAAGACATCATTAGATCATTACAGACAGTTTTACAGCTGGAAGGATTTGAACGTCAACAAGCTGAGAGAGAGTTAACTGATAACACACAGGTCACAGTAAACTTGCTGAAGTCTGCAAGATGCTTTCCTCATTAACCTGTTTTCTTTGTGGATATCGGTTTAAGCATGTTGCAATTTTGGTAGGTCTTTGTTATATGGTACGATAAGTTCACAGTCTGTTAAATCATGAGAATTCCTTGACTCAAAATGTGCATTCTGTGATAATACAGAAGATCATGAGTAATTTAGTTCTTTACTGCATGAATGTGATGGTAAATTTTGTGTGTAGTAGCTGTTATTTTTTTTTTCTCTAGCATGCTTGCTTTATTTCAGCATTCAGACTTGCGCAACTCTGTGACAGGCTGTGTCTCATCTCGGTGTGCTGGATTTGGTTTTTCCGTATGCACATCATGTAAAGAATCCTGGTTTTGGAATAATAGCTGTAGCGCACCAGATGAGACACTAGAACAATAACAAAACAAAAAAAAAGAAGGCCTTGCCCAGTCCGACTCGGCGGGTGCGGATGGGTTTCAGCACGCAACTGACTTTTTTTGTCAGGGAGACCCAGAGGTACCTCCACCTGGCTGAGCAGTGAGCGGCCCAAAGGTGCAATATAAAAAATTGAGATATTGTCTTAAATTGGTGTAACTGTGATCCATCTGCATATTTGAACTTGGTATATGGTTTTCATATCTTAGCTCAGTATTTTAGTTTGTATATTCATATTTGGTACTAAAAGAATCTTGTTTGGGGAGATAATTACAAAATGGGAACTGGTTCCACTGCTAAAATTCCACCTTGCTCCCCCTTAGGATGCATCCTTACACATTAGAGTAATTGCTTATATTGTTAGAAAAGCATTTAAATTGTTAAAATGCTATGATAGCTGTGAATTTGGAAGAGGTTGTATTTAAAAGTTGCTAGAATATTAACTGATTTAGATTTAGGAAAATAGAATAATGGATTTATGTTTATTATACTGGTTTATACTGGTTTTTGACATCTCTAAATTGTAACAGGTAAACGGAGCTAAGGAATGTAACTATTGCTGAGCTACTTGAAATTGCATATAAAGTGTATTGTGGTTGGAATGAAATGGGAAAACAAAACAGCAAAATATTCCAGGCCTATGTCCAGCTCATTGTAACTGAGGAGTTTACCAGAGCCTCCCACCTCGTACCAGCTGCGTGACCTTGACTGTATCTGAACTGCAGGAAGAAGAGAACGAAAAAAAATGGAGAAACCTGTTTTCCCACTGCTAAGCGGAGAAAGGGGGGCTTTACTCCCCCCGCTCTGTCCTTTTTTTTTTTCCCTGAAATATTGTCATCCATTTCTGTTGTGGCACTGTGTTGGTTTTCGGCTTTGAATCAGGGGTTGTTGGTGGTGTTTATTTTTACTTCTGTCTTGTTTCCTAGGTTTTGGCACATCTGGGGAAAAGAGCTCATAATTTTACCTCCTTGCTGAAGTCAGTCTTTTCACACTGGTCAGCTTTGGGGGGTCACAGTGTTCAGTGCTCCTCTGGGTCAGACTGGTACTGATTTGAGTGTGGAGTGGAGCCAGATTGGTTTGATGTGGAGTTCGGACAGATGTATTTTCATGCTGGGCTGTACGTCTTGCCATCTCAGATCGGGGCGAGGGGGAAGTTTTATTCCCTCCCGCGCCCCTCCCCCAAGCAATGTTACTGCTAGAGAGCTGTAATACTGCATGAAGGAGTCTGAGGGTGAAATTTAAAGGCATCACCAGTGGATCCATAGTTCTAATGAAACTGGAAAATTAAACCAAAAATTTGTTAATAGACTTATTCTGTGGTAATTAGTTGTAAGTGACTTCTTAGTAAATTCACCATGCTAGTTTTTGAGGTCATGAGAGAGAACAAAAGAAAGGCCGTTTTTTGAGACCAATAAAATGCCAAATTTGGAACAAAGTTTAAATACTTGAATTTTTATAGTTGTTAGAAACTCCTATACTCTCTTAGGTTAAGATTTGTTAAGTAAATTGTAAGCTCAAATAACGTTTTCTGAGAATTCTGTTTAGTTGCATGGCCTACAAGAAGCTGCTTGGATGGTACAGATCTGCTTGCTGCAAGTGAGAGATCTCCAAGGAAATTTCAGATGCTGTATTTCCACTAGTATTAACAGCCAATGTTTTGATAAACCAAATACTACACTGATTGATCTGAAACAGGACTTCGATCTGGTAAGGGAAAACAATATCCAATAAATATGACAGCCAAAATGGAGTTGGAAACTTTGAGGAATAAATTTATGACAATGTTACAGGCTGACTGCGTTAGATTGGACTTGCAGATTTGTCTATTTATGGCTACAACATAGAAACAACCTGTGGCTATTGTGGGACAGTATGATGAGATTGCTAGCAAACTGATATACTGACTGTTATATACCAATTGTCACTCTGATCAAGAAAATGCAGGGAATTAATTTAAGTTTCAATAGGCCAAGATCCTTTTGTCATATATGTACCATTTGTGAAATTTAATTTTGATTTTTTTATTTGTAATCTACGTCTCTATAAATTGCACTAGCTGGTTTTCTTAACACCACAGCTTTTGGCATGCATAAATGTAAAATGTAAATTGCTGCAGAACCTGCCAGTCTTTAACATCAGGCCATAGGCCATACTTGTATTTGGTCTGATCCTACATACTTGCAAAGTTTTTGTTGATGGTTTTGGGAAGTCTCATAAAGCTGTAGTGGTTTAGTGTGAAGATAACAATTGGCATCATTCTGAAAAAATTTTTTGAAGGTTCAACCTAATTAGCAGAACTTGGCACAGCTTTAAATTACTTAGAGCTTTTTAAGGAGGAACCTCTAAATTTGATTTGTGATTCTGAGTACGTAGTCAAGGTTCAACGCACGTATCTGCTTCTGAACTGTGTTTTTTTTTTGTTTTGGTTTTGTTCTTTTTTAAAACAAAAAGGGGGGAGAAGTAGGGAAAACACCACAAAACCAATTGTCAAAAGCACTGTATGTGATGAAATACTTTGCAAGTATGACCCAAAATCATGCTAAATCAGAAAGAACCTACATTAGTTATGGTCAAATCACTAGTCAATGGAAAAGGCCACATCAATTGATAGCCTGGGGGAGAGGTTCAGCTTGTGTCTTTACAGATCAAGGGTCGCAATGGTTGCTGGCGCAAAACGTGAAACCTGTGTTTTCTTCCTGACAATGATTGTTGCAGCTGCTGTGTTTTGGATGCCCGCACAGACAAAGACTAACATGTGGAGTACTTTAGCCAATATTACTGACCAGGATTCCATATGCCTAGCTATGGCATCTCCAGAAAACCCGTTCCACACATGCTTGGTTGGCATACTCCTTGATGACTATAGCAGCATCACACAATTGTTTCAAAATAATGGTCGATGCAGAGGCATTGCAGCAAACTGTAATAATACTAACATGGCACTTTGGATTAACTGTCTCCCGGAAATAGACATTGAACCACAGGAACTGGAATTGCTGGGATCTGTGCCCATGGATGCTTGTATCCAGCTGGTTTGTGAAAAGTGCCAGAACAATATGCTAAAGCATGAATGGATAAAACTGCAAAATGTTAATGCTACCATTGGTGACTATAGAAATGAAACTCGATGGTATAATGCCTCGCAGAAGAATCCAAGGGTTGTCATTTGATAATGTGGGAACAGCGACCCCAAAACCTCCTGTATGGTGTATTCTTGATCTGTGGAGACAGAGCCTGACCAGGAATTCCTTCTAATGCTGTTGGAGGACTGTGTATTTTGGGACTATTAACTCTCTTAACGCCCAATGTATCTATGATAATAGATCACAGAAGAGCAAGATGAGAAAAACACCTTTTGCGTGTATATGAGTCAAAATGTGATGATAATGTAGATTTCTGGGGATCAAGGCAAAGGGTTTTAGGATCTCTTGTATCTGGTGTTGGCACAGCTAAAAGCTCTGAATATTTTAGAAAATTAGGATGCTGGCTAGTTAAGCAAACTAACAGAACTTAAAAGGCTTTAAGTGGACTTCTGTTAGATGTAGATTCTGTAAGACATGCCACATAGCAGAGTAGGGCCACGATAGTTTTTTGTTATTAGCTCAAGGACATGGGTGTGAAGATTTTGATGGGATTTGTTAAATAAATTGCTTAGTGGTTGAGAGTTTTTAGGATGGTTGTTATCAGTAGTGAAAACAGGACTGATCATTTTGATGATTGTTGTGATTGTGTTACTAATGTTGCCATGCATTATTTCGCTGCTGCAAAGGGCCCTGCATTGGACAATGAGGGCAGCATTTTTAGCACAAATAAAAAAAGGGGGAATTGTGGGAAACTGCAGCGGGTCTGTGGAATCCTTGTCAGAAAATATGGGGGTAGAGATCAGCTTTGAAGATATTAAGATTTACCCTTGAGAAGGATGGGAGTAAACCCCGGAGATATGGAGTTTTACCCGTGAGAGAGGAGAGATGTATCCGTGAGAGAGAAGGGGATAGAAGAATAACATGGATGATAGCAAGTTCAACCAATGAGATGTTAGTGCTGTAACTTGTAACCAATAGTGAAAAGACATATGAACTGGCAGAATTGTATAAAAATGCACTTGTAGCAATAAATGGCATCTATTACTTTCATCTTGAAAGAATTTGGTCCATGTCGCTTGTCCGTCTCAACCGTGACAGTGTTCAAAGAGTGTATAGATGGTTCTTTAATGTTCACACAAAGGCACCTGGTCCGATTTTTTTTCTGTGCATGCACATGCGATTACCTTGTCTCTTCCGAACAGAGGTACCTCTGTGCCTGCAGAACTACGTGGTAAAAGGCTTCTGCATATGTTTTGGTAAACAATCGGCAGTGTGGCTGGATCCCCCTCAAGCTCCCTTCCCAACCGCCTGTCTCCAATTCGAGTCAAGGTCGTGGAACATTTGAGATCTATTGACGACTTGACCTGATTGACCTAATCCTTGCACCATACGGCATCCCCTTTGTCTCACAAGGAACCTCCCCATTGCGGGGGTGTTTCGGAGCACCTACATGAGCTGTGACTAAGGTTCTATGTCAGCTAAGGGTGGCATCCGAGGGCCCCCTAGGAGAAAGGGAGCCTGTCAGCCTTGGGCCTGTCACTGCCTCGTGTCCGTCCTCTCACCAGCAAGGCTTCTGAAAACTGGCCAAAACATCCCTAGATTTGGGGCCAAACTGGCTGTTCTGGTTTTGTTAAAAAACAAGTTTCTCTTTGAGTGAATTTTTCCTGTCAGCTAAAGCTTCATATTAGGTGCATTTTCCTGGAGAACTGAATACATGTTTCGGTAAATCTAGCAATGGAATGCAAACTTATTGATAAGCATAGATGGACATGTTGTGAGAGGGGCAACGGGAAACAAGTGACCAAGAGACTGACCAACTGTGTATAACATTCTATTCACATGAATACTTCAAATAAAAGTGGGAGATCACGAGGATGTCATGCCTTTTTTCCTTTCTGCTTATAGTTGACATTAGGAGAGGACCATGCTAGTTGTCCCTGCGATCTGAGGCCTAGTGAGAGACTGAATCCAGCTCCGTCTGGCTGCAGAGTCCATTCAAGGACTTCGGGTGAAGGCTCTTCAGTCGCTGAGACTTTCAAGATTGGTTTTCTATATTTTGTATTATATTCTCTATTCTTATTAGTAGCATTAGTAAAACATCATTAATTAATCCTACTATATTCTCTCTCTTCTTCTTTTCCACCCTATTGCCTGTCTTTAGTGGGAAGGAGGCAGAGGGAGGGGCAAACGAGAGAAGTGAGGGAGAGAGTAGGTTACAAATATATCTGCCAGGGTTTTATTGTCACCCTGCAATCTTAACCCTCTACACTGGCCCAAAGATTCCAAGAGTCTGGCCCAAAGATTCCAAGAGTTGCTGGGTGTGGCAGCTGAGCGCCTCCCAGGGGAGGGGCAGCCTGTTAGCCCCGGGCCTGTCACTGCCTGCTGTCCTTGTTGCCACCAGTGAGGCGTCTGAAAACTGGCCAAACCATTGCCACACTTGGGCCCAAAGTGGCTCAAAGTCTCCAGCAGAAAAGTCGAGAAGAAACATATGGGACCAAGGGAGAAAGTAAAGGGAGCAGGAGACAGGGAAGGAAGAATAAAAAGTAGTGTTGGGCTGCAGGACTGAAATGGAGGAATTGAAAGAAAAGAGGCAGGAAGGAGGACAGTGAGAGAAAAGCAAAGAAGAGAGGAAAGAAGAGACATGCACCCAAACGATGGGTTAGTGAGAGAGGATGAGACAGAGAACAGGATGAGAAGGAAATAAGGCAAGGCAAGGCCAGGCAAGGCCAGGCAAGGCAAAGCTAGGCTGCAGGACTTTTTTTTGCTTTATAGTTTCTACCACATTCATCTTCAGATGAGGAGGAAAGCCGTAAGACCTTATGGATTAGGCCCAAACAAAAACCCCAGCTACCTGAGACACTTAGACTAAGCCTAAAATACAGAGATCTCTCCATAAGGATGGTTTTTATACTGTACTTCCACAATCTGCTCGCAGTACAAAAAAATAAGCTACACATCTCCTTAGGCTGAGTCATGGTGGTTTGGTGCAGGGATCATGCATATCACTGGAATATTTCACCATTTCTGCTCTGGTTTTCAGTGTGTTACACCAAAACACCCACCTGATGACATCATTTCAACAACAAAGGCAGCAATTTGCAGAATTCCGCTTCTTTGGGGAACGGAGAAATTGCTGAGCTGACACCAAGTCCTGCAGTGTCCATGTCACCTGCAGAGTCACCGCGTCCTCGCCACGGTAGCGGGCGATGTGACAAAGGTTCTATGTCAGCTGGGTGTGGCAGCCGAGCGCCCCCTAGGGTAGGAGGAGCCTGTCAGCCCTGAGCCTGTCACGGCCTGCTGTCCCAGCTGTCACCAGCGAGGCCTCTGAAAACTAGCCAAACCATCCCCAGACTTGAGTTCAAAGTGGCCGAAAGTCTCCTAGAGACAAGTTGGGAAGAAAGATATGGGACTAAGGGAGAAAGTGAAGGGAGAAGGAGAAAGGGAAGGAAGAAAAAAAAGTAGTGTTGGGCTGTAGGACTGAAATGGAGGAATTGAAAGAAACGAGGTAGGAAGGAGCAGAGTGAGAGAAAAGGAAAGAAGAGAGGAAAGAAGACATGCAGCCAGAGGAGGGGTTAGTGAGAGAGGATGGGACAGAGAACAGGATGAGAAGGAAATAAAGCAATGCAAGGACAGGCAAGGACAGGCAAGGCAAGGCTAGGCTGCAGGACTGTGGAGAGTTTTGGGCTGTCTGTATGAAGAAGCCAGCGCTTGATGTGGCTGTGGTGCACTAGGACCATACGGAAGTAAACAGAAGCTGGACTGCCCTCAACCCAGACTGCAGGAGGAGCACCGCTGTGGACAGTGCCCTGCAGCTAATCACCATTGTGGGGGGGGAAAAATGACTGGAAGTGTAACCAATCGTAGCCTGTGCTTGCCGCATGTCCTTTTGGTATAGAGTATATAAGGGCTGGAAAAACGTGATCTGGCGGACATTGATATTGAGTGTTGTTAAGAGTTCATTAAAGGGTATTGACGTTAAATTCATATTGAATTAGACTCATTACTCTCGCCGGCCCACCTCTCATGCTCAAAGAGGTCCTGCCGGCAATTTTGCATTCTCCCCATCGTCTCACGACAAATGGTAGCAGAGGATGGTTCACAAAGCAGGAACTACGGAGCACAATTACTACGGTAAGCAGCATTCCTAAAGACGAAGTCAAGTCGGGTTGTAGGAGAGTGTGCTTTGTCCGGTATCAAAAGACAAGCACCAGACGAGCTGGCCACTCGCCTTCTACTTTAAGACCGTGCTGATAAGATAATGGATATTGAAACAGCCGCGGCACTGTTGACGAGTATACTCGCTAAGAGAGGTATCGAATCGTCACAGGAAAACCTAGTCACATTGATTTTTTAGCTCAGAAGTGGGGACACTCTGGAGAAATTCCACTTTCGTTTTCCCCAACGGAGTGGGATACCATATGGCATAAGTCTATCAGAGGGGAAGAAGAGAAAGAAATTAAAGCTCTGAGAGAATTGTGGAGAAACATGTTAGAATCATTAGAAGTAACGAAGTCCGAACAAAGCGCTGCCCTGAGAGCCGTGAGGGCGCTTGTCCCAGAACAAACCCAGACTGATAAAACTTGTCGGCCAAAAGAGAAGAGGGGCCTGTGGGTTACTCTGTGGGGTCTGCCTGCCGTTCGGGGTGGCTCAGGGGTCCCGGCTCAGCCAATACTCTCGCAATCCGATCTGCGGCGGGAGTTGGAAACTTTGCCGTCCGTGAACAAAGAACCGGAAGTTTCCCTCTTTGAGTCTCTGGGGCAATGTGACAAGATACCGGAAGTGCAACTAGTGGACTGTCCAGATGCGGGAGGCCCTGAGTGCCGCCCTCCGCCTACAGTTCCACCTCTGCCCTACCCCAAGCCAGACACGTCCCCCTCTAAGACCATTGTATCAGCTGGGCCGGGCCTGGCCACCGGGCTGGGGTTGCCCCACGACGTGCCTCCACAAACACCTGTGGAAGTTTCTTGTGAGCCTCCTTCTACATCATTGGGCTCACTCCAAGTAGTAGAGCAGTTACTGCAAGAGATTACCAGCATGCTTGAACAACTTGACTTGCGAATGTCAGATGTAGGGAAAAATAAGAGATAAATAGAGTTTCAAAAATCAGCTTGCCTTCCACAAACAATGCAACCACGGGTACCTATAGATTCTACTGACCAACCACAGCCCCGACCTGGCAGATGGTCAGGGGTCATCAAAGATGCCATCCTAGAAGGTGATTGGTCTCCAGCAAAATTAGCCCTACCGGTAATTCAGAATATGAACACCCAGACAGCGGCATGGGAACCATATGAATGGAAAATTTTACAGCAAGCAAAACAAACAATCACCAACTATGGTATATGTTCAGAAGCGACCAGACAAATACTGCATTGGATTTTTACCGCTGACTTATTGTGTCCCACGGACTGCCAAAATTTAATGCGCTTATTACTAACTCTGGCACAATTCCTCCTGTGGGAATCAGCCTGGTATCAATGAGCGCAGCAAGAAACAGCCAAACACACCAGTCCAAATGGCCCATTAGCCAATGTGGTACCCGACGCCTATACGGGTTGTGGACAGTATGCTACAATAGAAGTCCAACTGCGATTTGGTGCTGAAATTCACCGGAAAGCTGCACAACTTGCCCTTGATGCTTTCTTAACCTTACCAGGACCCTTAGCTCCCTCATTCAGAGGAATATGCAAAGGCACTACAGAAAATTTCTCGCATTTTATTGACCGGCTACATGAAGGAGTAATGCAAACCCCGGACTTGTCAGAAGAAATGAAAAATCAAATGTTTCGGTTGCTAGCTTTCGATAATGCGAATTTAAAGACTAAACAAATATTAGCAACTCTGCCACCGGGATCTTCAATAGAACAAAGGCTAACGCGAGTAGCCAGATCTGAAGAACACCAAAGTGCGGAAGTGATGGCTGCCGCTTTTGAAGGGATCATGCAGAGATCTCTTTGAAAAGTTAGCCAGCAAGTCTCATCTACAATACAACCAGTTGTAGCAGCAGTTCAGCGATCTTTGTCCACAAAAAATTGAATTACATACTGATTTACAGAAATTGTTAGGAGAAATTGCGTAGCCATTACTAACAATGATATAGCACCTCTTACTTCACTTCTAAAAGGAGGTGATCCAGCTAAGAAAATAAGCTTACAGTCCGTGCATCTCAAATGTCTTTCTGATATTGTACAAAAGGTACAGACAAATTGGTCTAGCCGAAGACTTTCTGATGGACCAATTTCCCTTCTTATTAGCAATTTAGAACATCCATGTGCAATCATCTGCCAGTGGCAAAACAAAGACGGGGAATTCCCTATAGATCTTGCTACAGATTCTTCCTTTTGTGCCACTGTCAGGTTGAAAATAGAAAATGATTTACGATTATTAGAATGGCTTTTTCTTAGTGTCCAACCAAAATTCAGCATTCAAACAAGACCAGAAGCAGTTGGAGAATTGATGCGAAAAGGAAGATCTCGAATAATAGAAATTAGCGGTCAGGAACCAGATGACATCAGTATTCTGATAAATGGAGCCCATTTAGAATGGTGGCTGAGAAATTCAGTGCCTATTCAGAATGCATTATTAGGATTTATAGGCAAGGTACATTCATGACAACCAAAAGGGAAGCTATGGCAATTCCTTAGAACAAATCAGTGGTTAGAGAGAAGCAAAGTAAAAGCAAAACCTGTTGAAGGGCTTACAGTATATATAGATGCAGGAAAACAAAGACACCAGGCAGCATGTGTCTGGCAAGAGAATAGTCAGTGGAAACAGCATTTAATTGAAGGTTCAAAAGAGAATTCATTGCAGACTTTAGAGCTCACGGCAGTAATATGGGCCTTAAATAATTGGCTGAAATCTGCTTTAAATGTTGTCACAGATTCTTTGTATGTAGCAGGTGTAATACCGAGAATGGAAGATGCTCTGCTAAGACGATCGAATAATCCTCGATTAGGAAAATTGTTTGTACAGTTGAGAGCTATTTTAAATCAAAGAAAAGAACCCTGCTGTGTGATTCACATTCGTAGTCATCAATGGAATTTTGGTATAGGTGAAGGAAATCAAATTGCAGATAGTTTAGTAAGTTCAGTACAGCACATGCCTCCAACAGATAAATTCCAACAAGTGAGACAAAGTCATGAGAGCTTTCATCAAAATGCCAGAGGTCTGCAAAGACAATTCAATTTAACTTTAAATGAAGCAAGAAGTATTGTACAGGCATGTTCTCAGTGTGGAGGCCAGATGTTAGGTATAGGAATTGGTGTCAATCCTCGAGGTTTAAAAGCCTTAGAAGTATGGCAAATGGATGTGACACATGTGCCAGAATTTGGAAGACTTAAATATGTGCATGTCACAATTGATACTTTTTCAAAAATTATATGGGTTACTGCTTTACCAGGGGAAAAAGCACAACATGTATGTAAACGTCTCACAGCTTGCTTTGCTGTGATGGGTGTCCCAGAAAAGATTAAGACAGACAATGGCCCTGCCTATGTTAGCCAGAAAGTTAGAACTTTTCTAATGAAAAGGGGAGTGAAACACATTACAGGTATACCTCATTCCCCAACAGGTCAAGGAATCATCGAGAGGGCACATCAAATGATTAAGGGGTATTTGAACAAACAGAAGCAGGAAGAGTTAGATTGTCAACAGCGCTTAGCAAAGGTGTTGTTTGCCTTGAATTATTTATGTTTAACTGGAGATCATGAGGAGCCTCCTGTGATCATTCATCATTATCAGATTAGACTAGGAATGAAGAACACTTTACCAGAATTCATGGTGAGATATCGTGACCCCACCACTGGAATGTGGAAGGGACCAGTACCTGTTATTTTTAATGGTAGAGGGTATATGTGTCTCTCTACAGATCAAGGTCCATTGTGGGTTCCAAGCCGAGTGGTAAAGCCGGAGTTGAAACAAATTCAACTGAATCAACTCCTTGCAACAGAACCTTCAGAGGACACAGAGTGAGGCGTAACCTTTGCATTAATTTAGCGGTGACATGTATGTGTAATATAGTTATATAATTAGGCCTTTAAACACCACTACCTTCTGAGGAAGTTTATCAACACCCAGCACATCGTTTGCTACATGTTAAGTAGGAGTACCATTAAACCAAAGTTCTTGGAATTTGTTTAATCCATTGCGATATTTAAACGGCAATGGAATACCTCAAGTTTACTAAGGAGAAAAACATTAGCACATAGTTTGACAAGCGTGACAATTCACTGATTGCCTTCCCATAGGGCCAGAGCCACAGGAAATCATACTGATTCATTCTTTGAACACCTCTTATTGTATTTTTATAAAAAGAAAAAAGAAAGACGTAGGATTTTTTGGTTTAAAAGGTTTAACAAATTGACTTGGCCTAGGGGGGTGGATTAAGAGTTTATTGCAAAGTGCATTGTTTATGTTGATTGTTGTTGTAATTGATATGTTATGTATAAGTTGTTTTCTATCACGTATCAAAGAGGAATTAGAACGCATAGCTAATCAAGCCTGGCTTGTCCAAAAAAAAAAAAAAAAAGGAGGAATCTGGGGAGAGTTTTGGGCTGTCTGCTGTGAACAAGCCAGCGTTTGATGTGGTGCACTAGGACCATACAGAAGTAAACAGAAGCTGGTCTGCCCTCAACCCAGGCTGCAGGAGGAGCACCGCCATGGACAGTGCCCTGCAGCTAATCACCATCATGGTGGGGGGAAAATGACTGCAAGTGTAACCAGTCATAGCCTGTGCTTGCCACATGGCCTTTCGGTATAGAGTATATAAGGGTTGGAAAAATGTAGTCTGGCGGACATTGATATTGAGTGTTGTTAAGAGTCCATTACAGGGTATTGATGTTAAATTCATATTGAATTAGACTCATTACTCTCGCCGGCCCGCCTGTCGTGCTCAAATTGCTTGCCGGCAATTTTGCATTCTCCACATCATCTCACGACAAAGGACTTTATTTTTCTTTACAGTTTCTACCACATTCGTCTTCAGATGAGGTGGAAAGCCATCAGACCTTATGGAGTAGGCCCAAACAAAAGCCTCAGCTACTTGAGACACTTAGACTAAGCCTAAAATACAGAGATCTCTCCATAAGGATGGTTTTTATACTATACTTCCACATTATGCTGGCAGTACACAAAAATAAGCTGCAGATCTACAGAGGCTGAGTCATGGTGGTTTGGTGCAGGGATCATGCATATCATGGGAATATTTCACCATTTCTGCTCTGGTTTTCAGTGTATTTCACCAAAACACCCACCTGATGACATCATTTCAACAACAAAGGCAGCAATTTGCAGCATTCAGCTTCTTTGGGGAACTGAGAAATTGCTGAGCTGACACCAAGTCCTGCAGCAGTGTCCCTGTCACCTGCAGAGTCACTGTATCCTCGCCACGGTAGCGGGCATTGTGACAAAGGTTCTATGTCAGCTGGGTGTGGCAGCCAAGAGCCCCCTACGGGAGGGGGAGCCTGTCAGCCCTGAGCCTGTCACTGCCTGAAGTCCCTCCTGTGACCAGCCAGGCCTCTGACGACTGGCCAAACCATCCCCAGACTTGGGTCCAAAGTGGCCCAAAGTCTCCAAGAGACAAGTCGGGAAGAAAAATATGGGACCAAGGGAGAAAGCGAAGGGAGCAGGAGACAGGGAAGGAAGAATAAAAAGTAGTGTTGGGCTGCAGGACTGAAATGGATGAATTGAAAGAAAAGAGGCAGGAAGCAGGAGAGTGAGAGAAGAGGAAAGAAGAGAGGAAAGAAGAGACATGCAGCAAGACGAGGGGTTAGTGAGTGAGGATGGGACAGAGAACAGGATGAGAAGGAAATAAAGCAATGCAAGGACAGGAAAGGACAGGCAAGGCAAGGCTAGGCTGCAAGACTTTTGTTTCCTCTACAGTTTCTAGCTCATTCGTCTTCAGACGAGGAGGAAAGCCATAAGACCTTATGGATGAGGCCCCCAAAAAAACCCCAGCTACTTGAGACACTTAGACTAAGCCTAAAATACAAAGATCTCTCCATAAGGATGGTTTTCATACTGTACTTCCACAATCTGCTGGTGGTACAAAAAAATTATCTGCAGATCTACTTAAGCTGAGTCATGGTGGTTTGGTGCTGGGATCATGCATCTCATGGGAATATTTCACCATTTCTGCTCTGGTTTTCAGTGTATTACACCAAAACACCCACCTGATGACATTATTTCAAAAGCAAAGGCAGCAATTTGCAGAATTCCGCTTCTTTGGGGAACTGAGAAATTGCTGGGCTGACACCAAATCCTGCAGTGTCCCTGTCACCTGCAGAGTCACCGCATCCTCATCACGGTAGCGGGCATTGTGACAAAGGTTCTATGTCAGCTGGGTGTGGCAGCCAAGTGCCCCCTAGGAGAGGGGGAGCCTGTCAGCTCCGGACCTGTCACTGCCTGATGTCCCTGCTGTCTACCAGCCAGGCTTCTGTAATCTGGCCAAACCATCCCCAGACTTGTTTCCAAAGTGGCCCTACCTCTCCAAGAGGCAAGTTGGGAAGAAAGATATGGGACCGAGGGAGAATGTGAAGGGAGCAGGACAAAGGGAGGGAAGAGGAAAAACTAGAGCCGGGCTGCAGGACTGAAATGGATGAACTGAAAGAAAAGAGGCAGGAAGCAGGAGAGTGAGAAAAAAGGAAAGAAGAGAGAAAAGAAGAGACAGGCAGCCAGATGAGGGGTTAGTGAGAGAGGATGGGACAGAGAACAGGATGAGAAGGGAATAAGACAAGGCAAGGACAGGCAAGGACAGGCAAGGCAAGGCAAGGACAGGCAAGGACAAGCAAGGACAGGCAAGGACAGGCAAGGCAAGTCTAGGCTGCAGGACTTTTTTTTTGCTTTATAGTTTCTACCACATTCGTCTTCAGACAAGGAGAAAAGACATAAGACCTTATGGATTAGCCCCAAACTAACACCCCAGCTACTTGAGACACTTAGACTAAGTCTAAATACAAAGATCTCTCCATAAGGATGGTTTTTATACTGTACTTCCACAATCTGCTCGCAGTACAAAAAAATAAGCTACACGTCTCCTTAGGCTGAGTCATGGTGGTTTGGTGCAGGGATCATGCATATCACTGGAATATTTCACCATTTCTGCTCTGGTTTTCAGTGTGTTACACCAAAACACCCACCTGATGACATTTCATTGGCAATGGAAGCAATGGGCAGAATTGGCTGCCAAAGCCACCACTGTCCCCATCGCACTCACTTCCTAATCCCAGAGGCATCATCACGCTCTGGCTGCAGCGCCTTCTGGAGCTGCCCCCTGAGGCTCTTCCACTGCTCCTCCTGCTGCTGCCGGAACGTCCCCAGCTCCCGGCGGTCCAGCTGTGGACGGGTGACACCCTCAGCCATCTACCCCAGGATGGGACATGGCGGTCCCCAGGGGCACAGCCGGGAGGGGGGACCCTCGCAAGGATGCTGCCTTAGCCTGTCAGGCCCCCAAGGTGCCAGTTCTGTGTGGAGGGGACGAGCCCTCACCTTGCAGTCCGTCTGTCTCTGCAGCAGTTTCTGGAACTGGTGCCAGCCCTTCTCCTGGCCCGTCACCTGGCTCGTCACCTCCTCCATCATCTTGTTCAGCTGCTCCTCGCATGCCTCAAGCTGGCTGCGACTGACTTTGCCAGCCAGGGCGGCTTTGTCTGCTTTCTAGCAATGGGGAAAGGCAGGAGAGCGGTGGGGACAGGATGGAGGGACAACAGGAGAGGGAGAAGTGGCTCCGTGGCCCTGTTCACACCATCACCCCCGTGGGGTTGGTCCCACCAGCCAAAGGCACTCGGGGTCACAGAGGGACCTGGCAAGGGACCCACAGCCAGGCTGGAAATCCTCCCTCCCCCTGGCTGGTTCTGCCAGCCGGCACCCAAGCGATAAGGGGTGTTTGTCACCCTGCCCGGGACACCCTTGGCTGGCACCAGGGGCCCTCAAGCCCGTACCTCATTGATTCCCAGCACCAGCAGCTGTTCCTTGTCTGCTTTCTGCTTCTTGAGCCTCTCCAGGGCCTGAGACAGAGCCTTCCAAGGCAGACAGCAGCTCGTGATGCCACGGCAGGGTCGGAGCTGCTCCCCGGCCAGCCGAGCACCCCCTGCCTCCCCACCCCATCAGAAACCTCCAGGAAAGGCATCAGGAAGCTATGCAGGGCTGCGAGCAGGGTGGCAGGGGGACAGATCCCTTGGGGTCCCAGCCTGGGCTCTGCCTGCAGGTTACAGCCACCCACCTTGATGTCATTCTGCTCCTGCTGGTGATCTTGCTGGAGGTTTGCAAGGGCAAAGCTGAACTTCTCATAGTCCTTTTGGAGCTGCATGATGCTGACCTGGAGGCACTTGAGCTGCTCGTCCTGCTGCAGGGACTAAGAGGACAAGGCAGTGCTGAGCAAGGGGGGTGACTGCCCCACGGGGACTGACCGAGGGTATTTTGGCAGGAGGCCATGGGCTCTCAGTGCAAGCAGGACATTTGCACCAAGGCTTTAATTCCCTTCCATGCTGCTGACTCTGACAAGCCAATTAGGGGGGCAGCGAGGGGCTCCCCCACGTTACAGCCAAGCAGAAATGCCTGGGGGGTCCTGGCAGCTCAAGCCCCCTACACCGCATCTCCTTACCTGTCTCCTCCACTTTGGATAACTCTCCGCCTTGCTGCCCGCCTTCTGGGCCAGGGACTGCAGCTGTTCCTCGAGCTTCTCGCAGCGCTGGAGGAGCTTCCCCAGCAGCATCCTGGTGTCCGTGTTGCAGACGGGGCACCCTGTGTGCTCATGTCTCCCGCTCTGCGCTGTCGCCCTCGGCTCGTCCAGCTGCTGGTAGGGGAGGAGGAATCAGCTCTGAGCTGGGCTGGATGCCGCCCACAAGTGCCATGGAGGCTCCATGGCCCCATCCAGCCAGGGGACGTGGCCAGGACCTCACCAGGACTCCCCCCGAGCCAGTGGGGGCTGGGAGTGCTGCCCCCGGGCCTCACCTCTGCCTGCAGCTGCTGCGCTGTCTCCATCACCAACATATTCACGTATTCGGCCGCAAGTTGTTCCAGCTCAGCCTGGGTCAGCTCCTGCTGCTTCCCCAACTCCTTCCACTCTGCCTTGACCTTCTGTCCCTTGGGCCTGGCCAGTGAGATGGGGGCAGGGGCAGGCTTAGCCTTCATGGGGGTGTCCCTTGGCCCCCAAACTGGGATGCTCCCAGACCCCAGGCTCCCTCACAGCCCTGTGGGGTAGGAAACCCTCTCCCATCCTTTTACCGCGGCTGTTGGGTCATCTGGCCACTGCCGGCTCCTTTTCTGCCAGCTCCAGCCCCTCTCATCTTTCTGGGAGCATCCTCCACCTTGCTGATCTGGGAATGGCAGTGTGGGCGGTGAGGGCACAGACCCCTGTGTCATTCTGGCGCGGGGACCCTTCGGCTGCCCCCTCCCTGCCCAAGCTGGCATCCCCACAGCCCCTTGGGGACTGCTGCTGGCTCACCTTCTCCTCCTCCTCCCCGTGGAGGGTCCTGGCCATGCTTGCAGGAAGGACACCTGGCACTTGAGGTCAGCCAGGGTGCTGGTGATGCTCTCCCAGCCTAGAGGGACATGGTGCAAGGGGATGTGCAGTCGGTGAGGGGGTCTCACCCATGGGGCCAGGCTCTGAGTATGATGAGCCCCTGGACTAGGGTGTCCCCACACCAAAAAACCCTCTACAGCCTAACAAAAGAGCAAGGCAAGGCAAGGCAAAATGGCATGGCAAGGCAAGGCAAAATGGCATGGTAAGGCAAGGGAAAAGAGAATGTAGGCAAGGCAAAAAGGCAAAGAAAGGCAAAAGGGCAAGGCAAAGCAAGGCAAGGCTAAAGCAGAAGACAAGGCAAGACAAGGGAAAAAGAGCAGTGCAAGGCAAAAGGGAAAAGCAAGGCAAGGCAAAAGGGAAAAGCAGAGCAAGGCAAAAGGTCAAGGCAAAGCAAGGCAATGCAAAAGGGCAAGGCAGTGCAAAAGGGCATGGCAAGGCAAAAGCAGAACGCAAGGAAAGACAAGGTCAAGGCAAAGCAAGGCAATGCAAAAGGGCAAGGCAATGCAAAAGGGCATGGCAAGGCAAAAACAGAATGCAAGGAAAGACAAGGCCAGGCAAAAGAGAAGGCAAGACAAGGCAAGGCAAAAGGAGAACGCAAGGCAAGGCAAAAAAGGCAAGGCAAGGCAAGGCAAGGCTAAAGGACAAGGCGATGCAGAAGGGCAAGGCAAGGCAAGGCTAAAGGCTAATACTAAGCAAGGCAAGGAAAAAGGGGAAGGCGAAGCAGGGGAAAAGGGCAAGGCAGAGCAAAATAGCAAGGCAAGGGAAGAAAAGGAAGAAGAGCAAAGCAAGGAAAGGCAAAGGAACTAGACAAGACAAGACAGGGGAAAGAAAAAGGGGAAGGCAAGGCAAGGCAAGGAAAAGGGCATGGCAAGGCAAAAGAGCAAGGCAAGACAAGGCAAGGCAAAAGGGCAAGGCAAGGCAAGGGAAAAGGGCAAGGCAAGGCAAGGGAAAAGGGCAAGGCAAGGCAAGGGGAAAGGGCAAGGCAAGGCAAGGCAAGTCAGGGCAAGGCAAAAGGGCAAGGCAAAGCAAGGCAGAAGGGCAAGGTAAGGCATGACAAGGAAAAAGAGCAAACCAAAGTAAGGCAAAGCAAAAGGATAAGACAAGACAGGGCAAGGAAAAAGGGGAAGGTAAGGCAAGGCAAAAGGGAAAGGCAAGTGTCGAGGGTTAAGATTGCGGGGTGACAATAAAACCCTGGCAGATGTATTGTTAACCTCCTCTTCCCCCCCACTTCCCCCTTTTGCCCCTCCCTCTCCCCCCTTTCCACTAAGGAGAGGCGATTGGGAGGAAAAGAAGAACAGAGAGAAGAGAGTTGGAAAAAATTAAAGATGTTTTACTAATGCTACTAATAAGAATAGAGAAAATGATACAAAATATACAAAACCAATCTTGAAAGTCTCAGCAACTGCAGAGCCAGCACCCAAAGTCCTGGATTAGACTCCACAGCCAACCAGAGCTGGATTCAGTCTCTCACTAGGCCTCAGTTCGCAGGGACGACTAGCAAGGTCCTCTCCTAATGTCGGCCATAAGAGCAAGAGAAGGAAAAAGAAGGGGCGAGATCCTCATGATCTCCCATTTTATATGAAGTATTCACGTGAATGGAATGTTATACACAGTTGGTCAGTTTCTTGGTCGCCCCTCTCGCGAGATGTCCATCCGTGCTTATCAATAAGTTTGCATTCCATTGCTAGGTTTTACCAAAACATGTGTCTGGTTCTCCAGGAAAATGCAGTTAATATGAAGGCTTTAGCTGACAGGCAAAATTCACTGAAAGAGAAACTTGTTTTTTAACAAAACCAGGACAGCAAGGCAAGGCAGAAGGGCAAGGGAAAAGAGCAAGGTAGGCAAGGCAAAAGGACAAGGCAAGACAAAAGGGCAAGGCAAGACAAAGCAAGGTAAAAGGTCAATGCAAACAAAGGAAAGGCAAAAGCGCAAGACAGGGCAAGACAATGGAAAAGGGCAAGGCAAGGAAAGGCAAAAGGGAAAAGCAAGGCAAAAGGGCAATGCAAGACAAAACAAGGCAAAAGGTCAAGGCAAAAGCAAGGCAAGGCAAAAACAGAAGGCAAGGCAAGACAATAGAAAAGGGCAAGGCAAAAGGCAAAAGCAAGGCAAGGCAAAAGGTCAAGGCAAAGAAAGGCAAAGCAACAGGGCAAGGCAAGGCAAAAGGTGAAAGCAAAGTAAGCCCATGTAAAAGGGCAAGCCAAGACAAGGGAATCAAAAAAGCCAAGGCAAGGCAAGGTGGGGGAAAAGAACAAGGCAGGGAAAAGGGCAAGGCAAGGGAAAAGGGCAAGGCAAGGCAAAGTAGGGCAGGGCAAGGCAAAGCAAGGCAAGGAGAAAGGGGAAGGCAAAGCAAAGCAAGACAAAAGGGCAAAGCAAGGGAAGGCAAAAGTGAAAGGCAAGGCAAGGCAGAAGGGCAAGGTAAGGCAAGACAAGGAAAAAGAACAAACCAAAGCAAGGCAAAGAGAAAGGGCAAGACAAGACAGGGCAAGGAAAAAGGGGAAGGCAAGGCAAGGCAAAACAGCATGGCAAGGCAAGGCAAAAGGGCAAGGCAAGGCAAGGGAAAAGATCAAGGCAGACAAGGCAAAAGGGCAAGGCAAGGCAAAAGGGCAAGGCAAAAGGGCAAGGCAAAAGGGCAAGGCAAAAGGGCAAGGCAAAAGGGCAAGGCAAGACCAGGGAAAAGAGCAACGTAGGCAAGGCAAAAGGGTAAGGCAATGCAAGACAAGGTAAGGTAAAAGGTCAAGGCAAAGCAAGACAAGGCAAAAGGACAAGGCAAGGCAAGACAATGGAAAAGGGCAAGGCAAGGCAAAAGGGAAATGCAAGGTAAGGCAAAAGGTCAAAGCAAGGCAAGGCAAAAGGTCAAAGCAAAGGAAGGCAATGCAAAAGGGCAAGGCAAGGCAAAAAGGACAAGAGAAGGCAAGGCAATGCCAAAGGGAAGGCAAAGCCGGGCAAAAGAGCAAGACAAGACAAGGCAAGGAAAATGGGCAAGGCAAGGCAAGGCAAAAGTGCAAGGCAAAGCAAGGCAAGGGAAAAGAGCAAGGTAAGGCAAAGCAAAGGCAAGGCAAAAGGGCAAGGCAGGCAAGGCAAAAGGGCAAGGCAAGGCAAAAGGGCAAGGCAAGGCAAAAGGGCAAGGCAAGGCAAAAGGGCAAGGCAAGGCAAAAGGGCAAGGCAAGGCAAGGCAAGGAAAAAGGTCAAGGCAAAGCAAGGCAAGGCAAAAGCGGAAGACAAGGAAAGATAAGGCAAAAAAAGCAAGGCAAAAGGGCAAGGCAAGATCCGGGAAAAGAGCAAGGTAGGCAACGCAAAAGGGAAGGCAAGGCAGGGCAAAAGAGCAAGGCAAGACAAGGCAAGGAAAATGGGCAAGGCAAGACAAGGCAAAAGTGCAAGGCAATGCAAGGCAAGGGAAAAGAGCAAGGCAAGGCAAAGCAAAGGCAGGGAAAAAGAGCAAGGTAGGCAAGGCAAAAGGGCAAGGCAAGAAAAGGTAAGGAAAAAACTCAAGGCAAAGCAAGGCAAGGCAAAAGTGTAAGGCAAGGCAAGACAATGGAAAAGGGCAAGGCAAGGCAAGGCAAAAGGGCATGGGAAGGCAAAAGGGCAAGGCAAGGTAAAAGGGCAAGGCAAGGCAAAAGGGCAAGGCAAAACAGGGCAAGGCAAAAGGTCAAGGTAAAGCAAGGCAAGGCTAAAGTGGAAGGCAAGGCAAGATAATGGAAAAGGGCAAGGCAAGGCAAGGCAAAAGGGAAATGCATGGCAAGGCAAAAGATCAAGGCAAAGGAAGGCAATGTAAAAGAGCCAGGCAAGGCAAAAGGAGAAACAAAGCAAGGCCATGTAAAAGGGCAAGCCAAGACAAGGGTAGAAAAAAAAAAACAATGCAAGGCAAGGCAGGGGAAAAGGGCAAAGCAAGGGAAAAGGGCAAGGCAAGGAAAAAGGGCAAGGCAAGGAAAAAGGGCAAGACAAGGCAAAGCAAAAGGGTAAGGCAAGGCAAAAGAGCAAGGCAAGGCAAAGCAAGGCAAGACAAGGCAAGGCAAAAGGTCAAGGCAAAGTAAGGTAAGGCAATAGCGGAAGGCAAGGAAAGACAAGGCAAAAGGGCAAGGCCAGGCAAAAGAGAAGGCAAGACAGGGCAAGGCAAAAGGTGAAGGCAAAGCAAGGCAAGGCAAAAGTGCAAGGCAAGGCAAGACAATGGAAATGGGCAAGGCAAGGCAAGGCAAAAGGGAAATGCAAGGCAAGGCAAAAGGGAAATGCAAGGCAAGGCAAAAGGGAAAAGCAAGGCAAGGCAAAAGGTCAAAGCAAAGGAAGGCAATGCAAAAGGGCAAGGCAAGGCAAAAAGGACAAGGGAAGGCAAGGCAATGCAAAAGGGAAGGCAAAGCAGGGCAAAAGAGCAAGGCAAGACAAGGAAAGGAAAATGGGCAAGGTAAGGCAAGGCAAGGCAAAAGTGCAAGGCAAAGCAAGGCAAGGGAAAAGAGTAAGGCAAGGCAAAGCAAAGGCAGGGGAAAAGAGCAAGGTAGGCAAGGCAAAAGGGCAAGGCAAGGCAAAAGGGCAAGGCAAGAAAAGGCAAGAAAAAGGTCAAGGCAAAGCAAGGCAAGGCAATAGCGGAAGACAAGGAAAGACAAGGCAAAAAAGCAAGGCAAAAGGGCAAGGCAAGATCCCAGAAAAGAGCAAGGTAGGCAAGGCAAAAGGGCAAGGCAAGGCAAAAGGGCAAGGCAAGGCAAGATAATGCAAAAGGGCAGGGCAAGGCCAGGCAAAAGAGAAGGCAAGACAATGCAAGGAAAAAGGAGAAGGCAAGTCAAGGCAAAAGGGGAAGGCAAGGCAAGGCAAGGCAACGCAACAAAGGCAAGGCAAGGCAGGGCAAGGGAAAAGGGCAAGGCAAAGCAAGGCTAAAGGCTAAGGCTAAGCAAGGCAAAGAAAAAGGGGAAGGCGAGGCAGGGGAAAAGGGCAAGGCAAGGCAAAATAGCAAGGCAATGGAAGAAAAGGAAAAAAAGCCAAGCAAAAAACCGCAAAGCAACAGGGCAAGACAAGACAGGGCAAGGAAAAAGGGGAAGGGAAGGCAAGGCATGGAAAAGGGCATGGCAAGGCAAGGCAAAGTAGGGCAAGGCAAAAGGGCAAGGCAAAGCAAGGCAAGGAAAAAGGGGAAGGCAAAGCAAAGAAACACAAAAGGGCAAGGCAAGGGAAGGCAAAAGGGAAAGGCAAGACAAGGCAGAAGGGCAAGGTAAGGCAAGACAAGAAAAAAGATCAAACCAAAGCAAGGCAAAGCAAAAGGGCAAGATAAAACAGGGCAAGGAAAAAGCGTAAGGCAAGGCAAGGCAAAATGGCATGGCAAAGCAAGGCAAAAGGGCAAGGTAGGCAAGGCAAAAGGGCAAAGCAAGGCAAAAGGGCAAGGCAAAAGGTCAAGGCAAGACCAGGGAAAAGAGCAAGGTAGGCAAGGCAAATGAGCAAGGCAAGGCAAAAGGGCAATGCAAGACAAGGCAAGGTTAAGGGTCAAGGCAAGGCAAGGCAAAAGGGCAAGGCAAGGCAAGAGAATGGAAAAGGGCAAGGCAAAGCAAGGCAAGGGAAAAGAGCAAGGCAAGGCAAGGGAAAAGAGCAAGGCAAGGCAAAGGAAAAGAGCAAGGCAAGTCAAAGGAAAAGAGCAAGGCAAGGCAAGGGAAAAGAGCAAGGCAAAGCAAGGCAAGGCAAAAGTGGAAGGCAAGGCAAGACAAGGGAAAGGGGCAAGGCAAAAGGGAAAAGCAAGGAATGAAAAAAGGGCAAGGCAAGCCAAGGCAAGGCAGGCGAAAAGGTCAAGGCAAGGAAAAAGGGCAAGGCAGGGGAAAAGGGCAAGACAAGGCAACGCAAAAAGGCAGGGGAAGGCAAGGCAAGGCAAGGCAAGGCAAGGCAAGGCAAGGCAAGGCAAGGCAAAAAAAAGAATGCAAAGCAAAGCAGGGCAAAAGGGCAAAGCAAGGCAAGGCAAAAGGGCAAGGCAAGGCAAGGTAAAAGGGCAAGGCAAGGCAAGACAAGGAAAAAGAGCAAAGCAAGGCAAGGCAAAGCAAAAGGGCAAGACAAGACAGGGCAAGGAGAAAGGGGAAAGCAAGGCAAGGCAAAACGGCATGGCAAGGCAAGGAAAAAGGGCAAGGCAAAATGGCATGGCAAGGCAAGGCATGGAGAAAGAGCAAGGTAGGCAAGGCAAAAGGGCAAGGAAAGGCAAAAGGTCAAGGCAAATGGACAATGCAAAAGGTCAAGGCAAAGCAAGGCAAGGCAAAAGCAGAAGACAAGGCAAGACAAGGGAAAGGGCAATGCAAGGCAAAAGGGAAAAGCAGAGCAAGGCAAAAGTGAAAAGCAGAGCAAGGCAAAAGGTTAAGGCAAAGCAAGGCAATGCAAAAGGGCAAGGCAAGGCAAGAGAATGCAAAAGGGCAAGGCAAAAGCAGAACGCAAGGAAAGACAAGGCAAAAGGGCAAGGCAAGGCCAGGCAAAAGAAAAGGCAAGGCAAGGCCAGGCAAAAGAAAAGGCAAGGCAAGGCGAAAGGGGAAGGCAAGGCAAGGCAAAAGGGGAACGCAAGGCAAGGCAAAAGGGAAAGGCAAGGCAAGGCAAAAGGGGAAAGCAAGGCAAGGCAGAAGAGAAAAGCAAGGCAAGGCAAAAGGTGAAAGCAAAGCATGGCCATGTTAAAGGGCAAGCCAAGAGAAGGGAATACAAAAAGTCGAGGCAAGGCAAGGCAGGAGAAAAGGGCATGGGAAGGCAAAAGGGCAAGGCAAGGCAATAAGGCAAGGCAATGCAAAAGGGCAATGAAAGACAAGGCAAGGCAAAAGGTCAAGGCAAAGCAAGGCAAGGCAAAAGTGGAAGGCAAGGCAAGACAATAGAAAAGGGCAAGGCGAGGCAAAAGGGAAATGCAAGGCAAGGCAAAAGGGAAAAGCAAGGCAAGGCAAAAGGTTAAGACAAAGGAAGGCAATGCAAAAGAGCAAGGCAAGGCAAAAGCAGAAGGAAAGGAAGATAAGGCAAAAGGGCAAGGCAAGGAAAGGAAAGGCGAGGCAAAAGGGCAAAGAAAGACAAGGGAAGAAAAAAGCCAAGACAAGGCAAGGTGGGGGAAAAAAGCAAGTCAAGGGAAAAGGGCAAAGCAAGGGGAAAGGGCAAGGCAAAGCAAAGCAAAAGGGCAACTCAAGGCAAAAGGGACAAAGCAAGGCAAGGCAAAAGGGTAAGGCAAGGCAAGGCAAATGGGCAAGGCAAGGCAAAAGCGGAAGGCAAGGAAACACAAGGGAAAAGGGCAAGGCAAGGCAAGGCAAAAGGGAAAAGCAAGGCAAGGCAAAAGGGAAAAGCAAGGCAAGGCAAAAGGGAAAAAGGCAAGGCAAAAGGGAAAAATGCAAGGCAAGGCAAGGGAAAAGGGGAGGGTAAGGCAAGGGAAAAAAGGCAAGGTAAGGCAGGGCAAGGCAAAAGGGCAAGGCAAAGCAAGGCTAAAGGCTAAGGCTAAGCAAGGCAAGGAAAAAGGGGAAGGCGAGGCAGGGGAAAAGGGCAAGGCAAGGCAAAAGGTCAAGGCAAGACCAGGAAAAAGATCAAGGTAGGCAAGGCAAATGAGCAAGGCAAGGCAAAAGGGCAATGCAAGACAAGGCAAGGTTAAGGGTCAAGGCAAGGCAAGGCAAAAGGGCAAGGCAAGGCAAGAGAATGGAAAAGGGCAAGGCAAAGCAAGGCAAGGGAAAAGAGCAAGGCAAGGCAAGGCAAAAGGGCAAGGCAAGGCAAAAGGGCAAGGCAAGACAAGGCAAGGTAAAAGGTCAAAGCAAAGCAAGGCACGGCAAGACAATGGAATGGGGCAAGGCAAGGCTAGGCAAAAGCAAAAAGCAAGGAACGAAAAAAGGGCAAGGCAAGCCAAGGCAAGGCAGGCGAAAAGGCCAAGGCAAGGAAAAAGGGCAAGGCAGGGGAAAAAGGCAAGACAAGGCAAGGAAAAAGGGCAAGGCAAGTACTCACGCGTATGTGACCAGCACAGCTCAAGTGCGGAGAGAATCAGCGTGCTTTGAATGTCTCATCCGTGCGTTCTCTTCTGGGAGTAAGGATGGCTAGGAAAGAGAGCCATAGCAGGGGCTCTTAGCCTGCTTTATTTCCTGCACTTCTTGATCTGAGAATAGCAGTTGGTATAGACAGGGATTGGTTTCTTCTCTGTGTGTGCATACACCCTAGGCAGGTCTGTGTAACCAATGGATTTTGTGGCTCTGTCTTTATGTGTAGGAAATAGTAGGTGTATCACGCTGTGTGATCACAACTCTGCATGTGTGTTCAAGAACTGTGCAGCTTGATTTGTGCTTGCAAGTATGGAATGAGTGCGGATGAAACGTTAGGGTTAGACCGGAGTTATTGCTATTACAGTCTTTGCTGCCATCTAGCCTCTCTACACAAAATGCAGCCTGTTTCTGTGGGCCTTCTGAGGGTATATGCATTTGTCCACAGATCGATTTCTCCACGTTGCAGCTCTCCTCGGAAGCGCAACCACTACACATTTAAGTAATTGATTAGTTTCTTACTTACCATGCACCTATTAATTTATAGTCAAGCTTACGCTAAGCACCCTGCATCTGTACAACTTGATCCTCTCTCTCCAGCTTGTCATGCAGGAGGATCTGAATTTTGAAAACAATCCCTTCATTTTGCAAGTGGTTAGAAAGCATTTTTCATGGCATTGGTTACTGACAGGCAAGTCCTTTGTACATTAATCACAGTGTACATTATGTTAGCAGCTTCTCTTCATATCGCTTTCGTGTCCAAATGCAAGCAGAGGAAGAGTACCGTAGCACACCATTCAGTTCTGCCTATGTCTGTCTCTGATCCTTTACTAGCAGAGCTCCCTTGCGTCTGTCCTCATGAGAAATGCAGGACTGTGCAACCAGATACGTGTGGAACATTTCCAACAAACAGCACGCTGGCTACACTCGCTTGAGCTTAAGCGTGAACGGAGCCCCCATCAATGCACGCCCATGTGCACAAACAGTTAGAAGCACAGCTGCTTCCATGAACAGGATCGTCCAAGAACATGTAGATAGCTGCAGGTACCTTGCAAATGTGTATTCTCATGCAGCCACGCACAGTATTCCAACGATAAACAGATGTCTTTAGCGTCAGGCAGGAAAGTGCGTTTCACGTACTTCTTTCTGGAAAGAGAGGTGACTAAAGAATTGTTTTTCTACTGTACTTTCATAATCTGCTGGCAGTACAAAAAAAAAGTGGCAGATCTAGTTAGACTAAGTCATGGTGTTTTGGTGCGGTGATCATGCATCTCGTGGGAATATTTCACCTTTTCAGTTCTGGTTTTCAGTATATTACACCAAAACACCCACATGATGACATAATTTCAAAAACAAGAGCAGCAATTTGCAGAATTCAGCTTCTTTGGGGAACTGAGAAATTGCTGAGCTGACACCAAGTCCTGCAGCGTCCCTGTCACCTGCAGTGTCACTGCATCCGCACCATGGTAGCAGGCATTGTGACAAAGGTTCTATGTCAGCTGGATGTGGCAGCTGAGCGCCCCCTAGGGGAGGGGAATCTGTAAGCCCCGGGCCTGTCACTGCCTGCTGTCCCTGCTGTCACCAGAGAAACCTCTGAAAACATGCCCAGATTTGGTCCAAACTGGCTCAAAGTCTCCAAGAGAAAAGATGGGATGAAGGATATAGGACAGAGGGAGAAAGAGAATGGAGCAGGATAAAGGGAGGGAAGAGGAAAAGCTAGTGCTGGGCTGCAGGACTGAAATGGAAGAACATAAAGAAAAGAGGCAGGAAGCAGGAGAGTGAGAGAAAAGGAAAGAAGAGAGGAAAGAAGAGACATGTAGCCAGACGAGGGGTTAGTGTGAGAGAATGGGACAGAGAACAGGATGAGAAGGAAATAATGCAAGGTAAGGACAGGCAAGGCAATGCTAGGCTGCAGGACGTTTTTGGCTTTATAGTTTCTAGCACATTCGTCTTCAGACGAGGAGGAAAGCTATAAGACCTTATGGAGTAGGCCCAAACAAAAACCCCAGCTACTTGAGACACCTAGACTAAGCCTAAAATGCAAAGATCTCTCCATAAGGAAGGTTTTTATACTGTACTTCTACAATCTGCTGACAGTACAAAAAAATAAGCTGCAGATCTCCTTAGGCTGAGACATGGTGGTTTGGTTCAGGAATCATGCATATCATGGGAATATTTCACCATTTCTACTCTGGCTTTCAGTGTATTACACCAAAACACCCACCTGATGACACCTTGCCCTTTTGCCTTGCCCTACCTGGCCTTTATCCTTGCTTTACCCTTTTGTTTGTGTCACGGAATATTACCCTGAGGTTAATTTAAGGGACAACAGGGTCCAAAGCAGCCTTTATTAAACTGGTGAAAACAGGGTTTTAATATTCCAAAAGTGACTTAAATACAGGTTCGAATATCAGCTGAGGAAACTTATTTAGGGGCGGCAACCACTGCAGCAGGCGGTCCACAGAGTGCATGCACGTGGCTTCACTCAAAACAATGCCGGAGTCGCCCCTGAGTCCCGGAGAAGCACACACTTGCTCAAGCCTATCGCAGAATTATTTTGAAGAGATACGCGTACTTGTAATGAGTACGGAAAGTGTACACTCGCGATTCCGCGAGGGTAAATTTGTAATACACTCGCAATTATGCGAGGAAATAATTTAAAGTACGTGTGCAAACGTGCACAGAAAGTATAAATATACTCACAATCCTGCGAGAAGTTTTACTCACGGCCGTGGCAGTGAGGCAAGCGGAGACTCCGCTCCGGGGAGCTGGGGGCGGGGGGGGCGTGGCTCCTGGCGGCAGTGGCTAAGCTCGTTCTCTGAGAAAACTCCGGCCGAAGGGAAGTTTTCAACGAGAGTCCCGTTTTTATGAGACCTTGACCTGACTGCAGTCATTCCTCCTGTTCCCGGAAGCCCCCCGAAAACATCCCCCACCCTGGGCGTAGGCGCCCAGTGGCTTTTGCCACTAACGACTCTGGTATGGGTGCTCTGGGGCCAGACAAAAAAGCTGTCAGGCCCATGGCAGCCAGGAGAGAGGGGGATGTGCCCACTCCTCCATACTGAAGGAGGGAGAGGGAGAGTGGGGGCAGAGAGGGGGAGAGAGGCGGGGGGTGGGTTGCATTCTGCCACAGTTTGCTTTGCTTTGCCTTCCCCTTTTTCCTTGCTTTGCCTTGCCCTTTTCTGTTGCTCTTCCCTTGCCTTGCTTTGCCCTTTTGTATTGCCTTGCCTTCTGCTTTTGCATTGCCTCGCCCTTTTGCCTTGCCTTGCCTTTCCTTGCTCTTTGGCCTTACCTTGCCTTGCCTCTCTTGTCTTGCCTTGCCCGTTTGCCTTGACTTTTCTTGCCTTGCCCTTTTGCCTTGCCTTGCCTTTCCTTGCTCTTTTGCCTTACCTTGCCTTGCTTCTTTTGCCTTGCCTTGCCCGTTTCCCTTGCCTTGCCTTGCCTTACCCTTTTGCCTTGCCCTTTCGCCTTGTCTTTCCTTGCCTTGCTTTTGCCTTGCCTTGCCCTTTTGCATTGCCTTGCCGATTTGCGTTGCCTGTTTGCCTTGCTTTCTCTTGCCATTTATTTCTGCATTGCCCTTCCGCTTTGCCTTGCAAAGCCGTTTTGCCTTACATTGCCTTCCCCTTTTTCCCTGCCCTGTCTGCTGGTATTTTCACTCTCTGGCATGCTTCGTTGTAGCTCTCGTGCCAATCGCAGGCTTAGTGGTTTCTATACAGGACTCGGTATAGGGAGAGAAAGAGAGAGCCTCGGAAAAGTTGCGTTTTCTGCGCTGGGACCTAGTTGCTACGCCTTCTGTTTGTCCATGTGAACACACACGATTCCCCACTGAAAACCAAGCAGAAACCTTTCCACAAGCTCCCAGGTATGTGCACCCACCTCGTGCACGCGAACACAGCTAGAGAAAAGCACCTACCTTTTCACACACTGATGCTTAAGCAAATGCCCGGCCACACACATGCACACATCCGCAAGCGTGCCCACTCCCATCTATGGACAGAAAGACGTACACGAAACGTACTGATATGCTTGAGGGTAAACACGTCCGTTGATGATTGGTGTACTGCATCATGCATACGTGGTTGCACGAGAATATTCTTTTGGAGGGTACCTGCAGATATGTCCCTGTACTTGGACGGCCGTGTGGTTGAAAGCATTTGTGTCTACAAACGATTGTCTGTCTACATGCGTGTGCCTTGATGCAGGCTCCATTCGTGCATAAGCTGGAGTGAGTGCACAACTGCGCCGTTTGTTGGCAAAGTTCCGCGCGTTGCACAACGTTGCCCAGTCCTGCATTTCTCAGGCGGACAGATGCAAGGGAGTTCTGCTAGTAAGAGAGCAAAGAGAGTCGTAGGCAGTAACTGAATGCTGCTCTGAGCTACTTCTCACCTATGGCAAATGCTTCACAGTGGCCCGAGGAAAGGCGCTCAGCAGTTGATCTACAAAGAGAAAAGAAACACATCACGCCTTAACGCGAAGGAGCAACAGGGCGTCTCTGCGCAAGCTTGTCCCTGATCTATAGCTGAGGGCGAACACTTGTGTGCTTGTCGTAGGGAATGTGTCTTACCTGTAAGTGTCTGGGAGTTTGGCGCAGGTCAGTGTGGCTGGTTCGATAATCAACGTCTAGGATACCTGCAGAGCGGTCCCTGTTGGTGTGGGGACAGTGTGCCTGTAAGTCAGTCTGTGTTCCTAGCGCCTGCTCTATCTCTCCGTCGCTCCACACGCGTGTGAGTCCATGTCTTTCTCTCCACAAGCATGTGTGTTGATTTCTTTGCACATGTGCATCTGTGCTAGTGTTGAGCTCAGCAGAGTGTGTCTCTTGACACTTGGTGTGCGTTGGCTGTGCCTGTGTGTAACACAGCACAGCCATGACTGCTCCAGTGAAGAGAGACCAGGGAAATCATCTAGGCAGAGTCAACAAAGGAAAACTGAAGAGGGATTGACGTGTGCTTGACAGAGACGGATTCCCTGCGCTGACATTTCTCAGTACCACAAGAAGAAAGCTGAGCTGTAGATCGACTGGAGAAATGCTTCCCTAGACGACATTTAGTGAATGATCTGCAGTTCGGGATTGTGCTTGAAAAGTGTGAAAACCAGCAGAGCCTGTGCTCAAAAGCAAATGCTTCACAGTGGCCCGAGGAAAGGTGCTCAGCAGTCGATCTACAAAGAGAAAAGAAACAGATCATGCCTTAACGCGAAAAAGCAACAGGGCGTCTCTGTGCAAGCTTGTCCCTGATCTATAGCTGAGGCTATAGATGAAGTGAAGGCTACAGATTCATTTTTAGACTTTATCCTTTTTCTGTGCAGAGAGAAGTACAAATAAACCTTTGCTTTGTTGACTAATACTCTTGCAGCTAAGCAGCAGGGAAAGGAGTAGGTGAACTTTTCACAACACCATCTGTAACGAGCTGGTTCTGCCATCCAGTGTTTAACTTGCCCGAGGCAAATTGTGTCTTACAGCATGCAAGAGATCTAATTTTTTTTTCCATGCAGCAAGTTATCAGTAGTTCATTGGAAAGGACATCTTTCTTTTTATCCCTTGCTACTGGAGATGTAAAATTTCCTAGAGTATTTTTTTCATAGATGCAATCCTTCCATTACAGTGAAATTTGTGAAAATAGTGGACAGATGTACAGCTACAGGCAAACAATATGTAAATCTGGGATGATCTTCTCTTGTAGTAGCAGAATTTCTTTGTACCAAGATGTCCAAATCCGTGAGGAAACGCATGGGCTGTAATGTGCAGTGGGAGTTCTGTTTGTCCCTGCCTGAGGAGGGTGGCAGACCACAGTGGCTGTAGATTTTTGTGAGGGAAAGAGAATGGGAATGTGGCTGAAAAGCAGATGAGGTTTGGCGGTCAAACTGTTTCCAACTCCTGCATGTGTGTGGCATGACCCTGAATTGCACCAGGCTCATTTTAACTTGATATTAAATCGTTACAGTACTTTCTATACTCAATACACTCCTGTTCCTCTGAGCAGTCTCCTTGTCTAGGAAACAAACTGGTATTGGGATGAGTAAACCAGAAAACAAGCATGTTGCAGCAATTTTGATAGCTTATGAAAACATAGTCTGGCTCTGCGTGGACTGGTGTGACAGTGTGGCTTTTACCCTAAGTGTGAAATACTGCTTAAGTGACATTATCTCGTGTAACAGCAACCTGGTTGTGCTAATGACAGGGAAGGCTGAACAGCCTGGCTGACTCCTAAGTAATTTTTTAACAACGTCTGTCACTTGGGCTGTAAATTTCTATACCAGGCTTTTGTCTGCAAGGTAGCAGTACTGCCAGCAATCAGTTGGCTTTATTTAATTGTCCTTGTCATGAAAGGCTCCAGGGAAAAACTGGTGATTACATGTTTCTTGCTTAAATTATTTTTTGAAGAGATTCTGCATGCACAACGCCTCATTTCTTGTTTGCCGCAGCCTCACTAACATGATTTTCTACCTTCCTCTGCACTTTCTCCCTTGCTGTCCCATCCACAGTGATCATGGGCCTGATTGAATTCTCGTCTCCCTCTACAGACACCAGAAGGAAAAGAGAGGCTGCAATATATTGCAGGAAACTACAATCTGTGTACACAAAATGAAGTTACTCCAGACATGTCCAGGTTGAAAGAAATTGCTGTTTCTTTTCGCCATCCCCTATCTCATGGTTAGTCAGGTTTAGAATTAAACGTTGGTGTCACTATTCAGTGACAGCTGGCTCTGAACACGGCTGCAAGAAGCCCGGCAGCAGCGATGTTACACCCAGCTCCTTCCACCTGGTTTCTGCTGCACCTCCTGAGGTATTTCATCCATTTCAAACCATTATGAAATCCTTATATGGTAAAGTATGCAATTGCTCACACAAATGTTCAATCCTTTTTTGATGCCGCTTAATCTCTTGGTTTCAAAGCTACGATAGAACAATTCATCAGTCTATCATTGCGTTGTGTGTGTTTCCTTTTATTGTTTTACATTTGCTGCCTCTCTGTTCCCCTGAAGATATAAATGGGAATAACGATGGCAAACAGGAATGCTTAACCTAAGGACACACCCTGCAGTTTAATGCTGTATTTTTGTATTGTCTGGTTTCTCTTATTTTGTGAATGGACGCTTTTCCAGGGCCTCTCGTTTTTATATATGTATGTCTGCCTTGAAATGGGCAAGCAAACTGAGCAAAGTGCTTGTGTAAAGAAACTCTCAGCAGGTGCCTGGTTTTACTTGTGCTGAGACCTGCGGATAAACCACCAGCCATGGCCTCTGAATGCACTGATTAAAAAACCCCACACAGGTAAAAATTAGCTTTGGAAATATAAAAGCAAGGAAAAACAATGACTTACGTAGCAGTTAGTAATCTCTGTTGAAGAATGTATCACAGGAAAGTAAAATTGGCAGCAGCAGGGCTCCTGCAGTCATGGTCTTAACAAATTGCTACAGATCTGAACTGGCTATTTATTATCTTTAATCCTATTGGTCTACTAGGAATGAAGGAAAATAATTACTAATGTCAGATTTTAGTTAGAGTTAATTTATTAGTGGTGGAACTAATTGCATGTTCCAGGTGTTCATCAGTTTAGCAAGACAACATTTAACTATCAAATGTTCCAATTACAATGTGGTTAATTAAACATGATTAAACTGGGTTTGCAAACACGCAACTAATTATATATAATTATACTTGTAGTGGGTTTATGGTATGCATCATGCAAGATATATGTGATTTTAAAAATTGCTTCTTGTCAGAGAGACTACCTTATGCTCGTATGTTAATATATAGGTATTGACAGCTTGCTGTGTTTTTAAGCCAGAAATCAACTACGGAAAAGTTGTAGTGAGATTCTAAATTAGCAGAGCAGTTAAGAACCATTAGAAAAGGCAGGGGGGGAGAGTGGAATCTGCAACTGAACGCAGGAAGTCTTGTGTGAATTGGTTAAAGTTAGTAGTTCTTGGCTATTTGAATTCTTCTGCTATTAAAGCAGCACGAACGGGTTCTGAGCCTGACTCAGGGGCAGAGTGTGGGGAGAAAGCTCACCCCCTTGACACCTGGCGTCCACCAGTGCACACACCAGCGTTGCAGTGGAAGCCAGAGCTTTGAAAGAGCGGGAACTGCTGCATGAAGTGGCTGCGGTGGTGGACATTTACACCCGGCCGCCAACCCCCCTGGCCCTCGTGCCTCTTGGGCCGCAGCCCCGCCCCACGCGCCACCGGTGGCGCCCACAAGATGGCGCCCGGGGGCTGATAATGTCACCTCACAGGAGACACTGCGCCAAGGTAACTGAACTTGTTCCCGCCGCTTTCGGCTGGTAAAGTGTTCTGTTGCTGTTTGTCCCAGGGTAGTGTAAACGCCTGTGCTGCCTTCATAACTTAAAAGCTGTGGCGTAGTTAAAGTCTTTGGTGTTTGCAGTCAGTTATTATCCCTTTGAGCGCCTGGCGGCTTTGTCACGTACCAAGCCACTGCAACTGCACTTTACTTTAGGTTTAATTCAGGTCCTAATGGATGCACATGGAATAGAAAACATTGAAGCAAATGCTGACTGCAGATGAACGTTACAGGTTATATCGAGGTCACTTTCTAATTTGGTGTGACCAGGTGATTTGCATTCTGGAGAAAGCAGGTCAGTCTTGCTTAAAAACCTGTATTTGCAGTGATGGTGCACACACCACAGCCATCAGTTCTGCCCTAATGAATTTACTGTTCGCTGTCTGTATGAGATTTGCAGAGGACAGTTTATTTTGTTTTGTTTTTTTTGTTAAACTTTTTAGCTCGTTCTTGCATGCCTGAGTGTTCATGGGAATATAATGCTTGTTTACCAGAGGATGTTTGCATGTGTCTCAGGTATCCATATAAATATAGTGGAGTATGTTCATCTTCAATCCGTCTTCCCTTGCATACAATTGCACGGCCATACAATTGGAAATCTACAATAGTGCCAGGCAGCAATTGCAACTCCACAGTAATACAGGCATCTCAGGTAAGAAACCATGCCCTCTCTTCCCTAGTCATCTGTGACCATTAGCCTAATAGTGGTAATGAAACTAAATGAAAGTCAATAAACAATTGCAAATACTTTAAATTGTGATTTTTATTTGAAGTCTGTTCTATCCTGATGCAGATATTTTCTGTTTTCTCTTTTTGTGTGCCACATGTACCAGAAAGGGAGAAGAGTTCTTCCTCTAATTGAAATTCATCTTATGCAGACATCTAGTGCCAGTAGGATATACTGGAAGTACTAAAACTACAATGGATTTATAACTTTCCTGAGAGGTTTTCCTGAACCAGGAGATCAGATTTCTGTCCTGCATTGAAAGTGAATTTTGCATTGAATTTTCCTGTCCTTCTCAATACAATCACCTGGGCTGTCACACGCAGCATTGAGAAGCGGCATGGCTGTGCCAGGTGAGCATCCAACCTGGCAAGGCCTCTCATTTGGGGAGAAAACACCTTTCCTCACATGTTGTGGATAACCCAGAGATGGCCTTTGGATGGAGGTTTTGCTCTTGCCCCCTGGCCTTGCTGGGCTCCTGTTGGTTTCCCTACTGGTTGATGGAGAATTTACGTTAACATAACTTATTCCAGGGACAGTTAGTTGCCCAAAGAAACTAATGATGCATGTGACTGTGGCTGAGAGGTTGAAGTGTTACGATGTTAGGATTCAGCAGCCCTGAATTAGTGCTGTTCTGGGAGGAAATGGGAAAATGGAAAGAAGATGGTTAGTGCTCCCCTAGCACCTTCATACTATTGTTGTGAAAAATTCAAACAGAAAAAAATAACATCTCTGGGGATAGCGACATACTCTGATTTCCCTGTAGCCGATTCCTGCATGTCTGTCTGTCTGTCTGTCTTTAGGCTGGTGAGTGACTCTGAGATGAGCTGGAGTTAGAGCCCGCAGGCTTTGTGAGCCTGGGTGCAGGATGAATGTCTGTGTGTGGCTGCCCGTGACATGCACAGTGTCTGCAATGGTCTCCATGGGAGCATGCTGCACACGGGGCGCAGGGACTTCTCTGGCGCCTCCTGATGTGCTCCTGAACCAGGACATGGCCCACTGGGGCTCCTGGTAGCCCCCTGCTTGTTGCTGTACTAGCTGTGGAGGTCTGGAAATGGCATTAAAAAGTTTGGTCTTTTATTTTCTTTTCATGAGCAACAAATTACAATGACATGAAAGAGGATGAAAATAAAATATTGTATTGTATGTTTTAGGTGGTTTTGTACTTCTCTCTGACAAGGAGGCTAAAACAGAGCAAAATAATATTAAGTGTCTGGTCTTTACTTAAGTGCTCTTGAAAGTTAATAAATCCACTTGTGCCCTAAACAATGTTAGTTTTTCTGTTCGGAGGGGCTGGGGAAAATTTCACTGGGCTTCTCTGGCTTTAAAAAGACAGCAGGGCTGGAAGCAAACTATGATGAGCTTGTTTACTTGTGTCTTGATGGGATTAAGATGGGGTGCTGTACTGTCACTCAGATGATGTTTTCTGTATATTTAATTGACCATTGCAGTTTGCAAACAACCCATTAGCTAATGTATTTATGCTTCTGGAGGCTAATGCTGAGTGGTGATGGTCTCTTCATCTTGCATTTGTTACATAAAAATCTAATGTAATTTGAAAGAGTTTGGGTAAAGAACAGCAAAAAGGCAGGAAGGTGGGTTTTCTCTTTGTGCTTGTTAATACAGATCTATAATTTGAAGGCTTTAAAGAGCATTAAAATGCATCAACTTTTAATGGAACTGCAAGGGAAAACAAAATTAATCCCTGACTTAATCTGCCACTGAAACTTTGTTCTTGAAAGTTGAAAAGAGATGTAAAAGTCCTTCTGAGCTTCAGAGCACCCCTGGTGCTGTACCCCACCTCTGACCACATCACAGCATGGCTGGGCAGGGAGAAGGGTGACAGTAACTTGTAGATGCCTGTGTGTGACAGCTGGATTAGTGTTTTTGATCTTGCTCATTTACAGTGCACAATCCCCTTTCCTTCCCCCCTCCTGCAGAAGCCGTCTCCCTGTTTTGGTGAGTGTCACAAAGGCACCCTGAGGTTAGTTTAAGGGACAACAGGGTCCAAAGCAACTTTTATTAAACCGGTGAGAAACAGGGTTTTAGCACCCCAAAGTGACTTAAGTAAAGGTTCGGATATCAGTTGAGGAAAATTATTAAGGGGCAGCAACTAATACAACAGGCGGTCCACAGTGTGCATGCACGTGGGTTCACTCAAAACAATGCCGGAGCCGGCTCTGAGTCCAAGACGAACACACACTTGCCTGAACACGGTGCAGGATTATTTTTAAAGAGATACACGTACTCGTAGTGAGTATGGGAAGTGTACACTCACGATTCCGCGAGGGTAAATTTATAATACACTCGCAGTCCTGCGAGGGTTAATTTACTTACACGTGCAAATGTGCACGGAATATTACACGTGCTTATGTGGAAGCACGGAAGGAAAATACACTCGCGATTGTGCGAGGAAATAATTTATACATGTGCTTGTATTGAGCACGGAAAGTTAAATGTGCAAATGTGCACGGAAAGTACACGTGCTTGTATTAGGCACGGAAAGTACGCGTGCAAATGTGCACGGAAGGAAAATACACCTGCGATTCTGCGAGGATTAATTTTACACGTGCTCATATTGAGCACAGAAAGTTACACGTGCATATGTGCACGGAATAGTATAAATATACTCGCAATCCTGCGAGAAGTTTTACTCACAGCCGTGGCGGCAAGGCAAGCGGAGTCTCCATCCCGGGGAGCGGGGCTCTCGGCGGCAGCATCTTGCTCGTGCTCCGAGAGACCCGCGACAATGGGCGGAGTCTCGACGAGAATCCCGTTTTTGTACTGGCTGATCAGATCTGACTGTAGGCATTCTAGAAGCTTCTCTGCACCCCCACACTGGCTGTGGGTGCCCCTGAAGCCTCCAAACATCACCCACACTGGCCGCGGGTGCCCAGCGGCTCAGTGGCGCCTCGGCACTCCCTTCTCCTAATGGCCCTGGCCAGGGTGCTCTGGGGCCAAACAAAAGAAGCTGTTAGCCTCAAGTAGCAGAGAGAGAGGGAGATGTGCCTACTCCTTCCATACTGAAGGAGGAAGGGGGAGAGAGGGGAGTTTGCATTCTTCCACAGTGAGCTTTGGTGGTGAGGTACAGATGCTGGTACTTGCTGCTACCTTCTGGGTGAGATCTTTGCCTTCAGGTTTCTAAGACCACCTTAGCAGTGGAGCAAGCACAAGGTTATGCTTGCCAAAGCCTGCTAAAATGGTGAGGAGAAAAAAAGTACAAAAAACTGCATGAAAATCTTCAAGAAATTGCAGTGAAGCTGCTTAATGACTGAGGAAAGGGCTAACTAAAAGATGAAAGAAAATTACTTGGAAAAACAAAGTGAATTGCTACAAAATGGGTATTTATGCATGAGCAGGTTTGTGAAGTCTTGCTCTCTGCTTTAAGTATGTGGTTAATGAACAAAACCTTGGATGGTTCTGTTCAGTTGTGATTATTACATGATTTGTCTGTGTGGTGAGAGGAGAGAGAAAAAAATAACGGCAGATGAGGGTAGCAGGTGGTAAAGGTGAGCAGGGGGGTGTGTGGCAGCTTGGCAGAGGATGCTTTTGCCCTCCATGTCTCAAAGGGGATCGTGCCACCTCTGTACATGGGCAACACTGCTTCATAATTACTCCTAAAATAATGAGATGTGTGATCGCACGCCCAAGAGAGCATCTGCAGACTGTACGTATGTGCGTTAATCCCTGTTTTTGCGTTGGGGGGTGTGTGGGGTGCCCGTGCCCAGGGCGGGCAGTGGGGTTGAGGGTCTCTAGAGGGAGAGGCTGGGGCTGCCCTGGACACGGCTGGTTCTGGTGGCCCCTCGCTGCGCCCTGCTGAGCCCCTTGGCCCCACGGGGACACCTGGGAGGCAAACAGTGTGGGGAGAGGCAGAGGGGTCTGGAATGAAGAAAGGAAGGTGAGGTGGGGAAAAGGAGCAAGGAAGAGTAATTTAGCTTTGTTTCTCATCACCCAAACCTAGTTTAATTGGTAAGAAATTAAATTAATTTTCTCCAAGTTGAATCTGTTTCACCTGTGACAGTAATCAGTAAGGGATCTCCCTCCCTGCCTGTATCCATCTTTGTATCCTGACCCACCAGGTTTTTCACTGTGTTTTCTCCCCTTGCTGAGGAGGGGGAGTGAGAGAGCAGCTGTGTGGGCATCTGGCAGCCAGCCACGGTCACCCTGCCACAGAGAAATACTTGTCAGCCTCTGAAACATAACTGTGGTGGGGTTAAGAAGAAGAGGTTCCGGTACTGACTGCTGCTGAGACCTTGTGTTCTCTAGCATGTGTGTGGTCATGGGGAGTATCCTGGAGGCACTGTTCCTCGGGTGTGTCAGGAATCAAAATGCAAATTGTACCATCCAGGACCCCATACACACACTTAGACATTAAATTGTCTCCTCTGAAGCAATGACTGGATGACTTACATATATATTAATGATTTATAACAAGATTTTTTGCTGCTTGTTAATTTTATTTATTTATTTGCAACAGGTGGTTTGGGGCTAGCATTGTGTTAGCTTGGCAGGTGAGACCCACAAGGAACAGGGTAGCGCTGCAAGGAAGATGGTGCGGTAGAAGAGACAACGGCCCTGCTGAAATTCATGACACACTGGCAAGGCCAGAGAAATAAATTGAGAAGCACATAGGTGCTGTTTACCATCAGAGTTTGCATATTTACTATACAAAATTTGCTTACATAATGGCCAGCAAACACTGGAAGGCCAGAGTTTTAACCTGGCAGGTCTCTGGGCTGCATCCCCTCTGGGTTTGGTGGTATTTTCTTAGATTTTTAGGGGGGTGTGTAGGTAAGAGCGAGATGCGTCCTGCTCTCACGCAAGAAGCACAAAGCAGTTAAATATTAATTGTGGAAAGGCGAGTCCTCACTGTTGCCTGGTTTGAGGTGACACTCCAGTTTTGTACCCAGGGGTGAGCAGCAGCTTCTGCTTGGAAATGGAAATGCTTAATCCCAAAGCGCATTTTATGGCAACTGCAGGTGGCAGTAGGGGATAAGTTTTACAGAAAAAAAAAATCCTTTCTCCACAGTAGTTTGGCATATGGCAAAAATTTGAATCTCTGCAAAGAAGCCTTCTCTTAAAGCCAATGCTCCATATTTTGAAGGACTCGTCAGCTCCTTTTAGATGTAATGTTTTCAATAACTCTGACACTTCCTGTTCCCTTTGGGATGCCCTGCACTGCTTTGCCCTGGGCTGGGTTTATGGTGGTTGTTTTGTAGGGGTCTGTAGGGGTTGTAGGGGTTGTTTTGTTTTGGGTCTGTAAATGCTCATTTTATTAGTGGCTATATAACTTAAGTGTATATTAGTTACATTTACCACAATCGAAATCATGTCCATTTGAATTTAAAAAAGAGGTGAATTGCTGTACATTAGCTATAGGACTTGCAAGTCTTGTGCGTTACACAGAAAGATCTTGCATGAATCTGAATGATCTTAAATACAGGAGATTTTATCAATCTTGGTTTGGTTTCTAGTCACCAAGAAAAATCTTAATTAAAGGATTTGCAAAGAAATAACGAACAGACTGTTGTCCCTCTTACTCTGCGTATTTTTGGCTTAGGGATTATCTGTCATCTAGTGCTTTCTCATTTAGGATACACACATTTATTTGTCTGGTTCAGTCAGAATAAAGAATGTACTTACGTGTATTGGATGCCATGGGGAACTTGAGAGAGACAATGCACTGAAATAAAGGTGCATTTGTGTGGTTCAGGCAGCTCGTATAAACAGATGCACGCACATGTGCTGTCTATACACTGGGATAAGCCAGCAGTGTGTATGGTTTTCTGTTTTTTAAGTTATGTTGTGCTAGATGATGAGTAAGCTGGTAAAACTTTGCAAAACAACGAAGGTGGTTATTTCTGAGCTCTGAAGTGAGGCTGAGAATGGAAGAATTGGTTTCTAAAATGTACTAATTGTTGTTACTGATAAAGTTGTACTATTGTAAGTGAAAATCCTAGAGGGGCTCATTCTGATACTGGCGGGTTCAGTTCAGAATCTGCAGTGAAGTTTCTTGGTAGCATGTTTTCCAATTAAAAAGCAATAGCAAAGTACTTAAATGCATTGCTGGGAATTAAATACTGCTCTAGAGCTAATTGCTTTTGTTGGTAGTTTTTCAGATGTGCACCAGAAAGATGACAGGTTGGACTGTGAAGGACTCATCTGTGTTTTAAAAGCCTACCCTGGCATGAAACTCTCTCATGTTGTTTTCTACCTTGTGCTTCTTCCTTGGCACTAAGCACTGATTACAAGACATACGTGCACATTTGCTCCTGGTTGGAGCAGGAGTGTCGGTGAATCTCTGTACAGGAGCCAGTGCTGTTAGAGAGCACGTACCGGCCTCCCAAAGGGAAATACTAACATACAGTATGATGTAGAACTGCATTACCTATTAAAAAGCAATTATTTAGGGCATGTAGAAAAGAGAGCATATTATAAATTAAACAAAGAACAAGATGCATTTTAGTAACTTCCTGAGTAATGGGAGATCTCAGACTGTGCATGTAGGGTTTTACTGTCAGTATGCTGTTCTCTGGGAGGATCCTGGGCAGGGGGCTCAGGAGGGACAGAGGTGTTCTGTGCACGTAATCAATCACAGTTTAAGGAGAATTAGCTCAAGCTGCACTCATGGATCCTTCCTATTCCCTTATCACAAACATTTGTCTGAATTTATTTGGCTGAATGTCTGCTGAAAGCAAATGTCAGGGTTGCATTGCCTACCCTGAATGCTGAATTTGGCTTGTGTGCAGGATCATGACTGTACTTGTCCAATCAAGGGAGAGCTGAAGCGCACCTTAACAATTATAATCAAAGCCACACAGCTCAAATTATGAATGTTTGATCCTCAGAGCTTATAATCAACCCAGAGAAGAAACACCCCAGAAGCTATTTTATTGAATACATTTAAATAATGCATTAATTTTAGAAAATAATTGCATATGAGCAAATGGCTAAGTTAATCAAAGTATTAATTTGTTCAGCTCTTAGGGATATGTAAAAACTTAAATAATGTGTAAATATCACATTTGGCATGTGCATACTTAACACTAAATTTGAGTTAGATGTAGTGCACACATAGCTGAATAGAGACTATGTAAATGTGCTTTAATGATGCTTAATGGCGTACTGATATACATCAGGTTTGGAAATGGTATAGGAAATTGCACAATTCCAGTTTTGATGCACAGGTTGTTGTGCATTTCCCTCATGACCCGGCTCTTGGTGCAGAATCCCAGTCAATGTCGTGGGTGGAGACATGCTGGTAACACACAGGCTTCTGGCAAAACTTTTTGCATATACTAAATTAAATGCGGAGTATGCCTGTATTTATGAAGTGTCCCAAATTGTGCAACTCAGCTGGAAAAAGATGCCCATACCAGGCTGTGGATTGCAGGACTCACGCAACCCAAACAGGTTGGGGTGGAACTTCCCAGGGGCCCCCTTGGGAGCTGCAATCTTTTCTGGGAGTGATCTAGGAAGATGAGAACCTGAAATAGCTTGTGGTGGTCTCTTGGCAGATATTTTGGGCTGGCAGAAAACTCCAGTGGCCTTCACTGTAGCTGGGCCACCCCTTATGGGCTGTCAGGGTTTGCAGCGTTTGTGTTTGTGCCAAGCAGACGGCGGCTGCAGCAGGGAGCGTGGTGATATCATGCCAGTGTAAATGATAGCGCAGAAAGCCGATATTTAAAGTTGAAGTTAACACGACTGTGATCCTGCTGTGCCGGCTTTGTATATGTGATATATTCATGGGGAAAAGTACTGTGCTCTTTCCTAGATTGACAGGAGGTTTTCATTTCTTACAATGTACCAGTCTTGATCTGATTTGGCTATTTCTACCCTGGCATGTGGCAGTGGAATGGTATATTAACAGTCTCGCAGCAGTCTTCAGTGGGCTCAATAAAATTAATGTGATTATTAGTCAAATACTGGCTGACGATTTTCATAGGCTGGGCTCTGACAAGAGTTGTGGTTGGGAAATTATGATTTTCTTTTGTTATTTCATTTCACTTAATATTGATGTGTGGGGTGATGTATATGGTGGTTATTTTTTTTTTTAAATAGGCTCTTTATCCTGACTCACTCAGAGACTGGAGTCTGGTATTTGTATTAAATATTGTATCAAGTGATTTGCAGTAGCTGTGGGGTTTAGTGGGATAAGAGCTATTTGTTTTTTACACGGAAACCCGTGGTTCCTTTTGTTAGGGCTTTGGATGGCTTTTATACTCTGTTATCACAGGAGAAATGCAAATGCTACTGAAAAATTATATTTTGATTACAGACACAAGTAGCAAAGAAGCATTACAGAAGAAGTTAGGTTTGTCTGCTTTTTCTTCTTCTTTTTTAAATATGGAAATTATATTCTACTGCCCTCCTGCTGAGAAAATAACAGGCAGAAGCTTGGGTGAGAAATGTACCATTGCAACCGCTGTCAGCCTGGGCTTTAGTGGTACAGCCCTGTAGGAAGTTAGAGGGGAAGGCAGCCCAGGGCTGGCACGTCTTTTTGGGGATTTCTAGGGTGATGTGCAAAAACCAGACTGAGAATGGGCTGAACGTGGAGAAGCCAACGTGTGATTTTTTTTTTTTTTTTTTTTTTTGCACCCAGATGAGCAGCGATGCTGTGGCAGCTGGCTCAGTGGGAAGGCTGTGTATGAGCAGGACAAGGAGAGGAAGTGGCTGAGGTGCTTGCGAGGGGCTGCTTGTCCCATAAGGAGAAGCCAGCAGGGGCTTTTCCTGCCGGCAGCCTCCAAACTGGAGCTCCCAGTGGCTTTCACTTCGTTTTAGTGATGGCTCTGACTCTCCCTGCCCAGCCCCATGGTAGTGCTGGGGAAAACTCATGGAATCGTAGGATGTCCTGAGTTGGAAGGGACCCACAAGGGTCATCGAGTCCAACTCTTCTCCCTGCAGCCTCATCATACTCCCTGCACACATGCTCTTCTGTTCCTCCTTGGCTTATTTGTCTTAACTCATTAAAGTAAATGTATGCATTTATTGCTGTTTCCCCCTAGGAGGGGGTGACACTGTCCTTGGGCAAAGCTGTGCTCTCTGGGAGCACCTGACACTGTCTGGATGTGATGCTGGTTGGTCTTCACTGGCTGGTCTGCCTTTCTTCATCATTGGTGGCTTCTGAAATATGCATCCTTTGGATTTTCTGTCACCAGGTAATCTGATCAATATAATGAATGGCTGCCAAAATTCAGGGGGGCCCTTGAAGCTAATACACAAAGTATATTACATTATTAACTGACCTGTTGCATCTTAGGTTATTTCCTTGCTCGTGAAGAACAGCTATTTAATTCTGTCCTTCTGCAGCTCCTGAAGAAGAGCAGGGAGGAGTAATCAGAGCATTTTGTGGAGGAAAAAGACCCTTTCCAGCCAGCTGAAAGACATGCAAACTCCATTTCATCTCAGCTTATAAGACAGCATTAGAAAAGTGCTATAGTTCTGCTTTTCATGTTATCTAGTACATCAGGAACAGAAAGCAGTACATTTAATGTTGCATATTTAAATGTGCTGGCATTTATCTATTCAGCCATGTTTACTAGAGTAATTACAGGTTAGATTAGGTGTGATGCTTGGTGACCTTTAAAGAAGGGACCAAAACAAAAGGCAAAACAAGTTTTACAGATGCTAGGCAGAACAAAACCTTCAACTACTTGCCATGATCTCAGTATGTATCAGGACAGTAAAAGACTTGATGCAGAGAGAAGAGATTCTGATAGGTCCCAGTAAAAAATTCACATAAAGCAAAAACTACCACACCAACAAAATAAACCACAGTTGCCTCTGTGATAGCTAGGGGGGAAAGAGGTTGCAATCCTTCAGTTACAGTTTTTGAAAACATAGAATAATCAGTGCTAGCAGCAAAAATAGGATTCTCCTGATATTTTTCAATTTTGTCTCAACTGTTAAACCCTGATTAGATTAAATACGAGTTTGTTATTTAAATGCGAAAATAATTTATGGCAGCACAAGATAGAAATTGGAACTCAAAATATTAATGTTGGCTATTTATCTACTGGTTGCCTCCCATGCAAGCCATTAATTTGAGCACTCAGGTGTTTTCATGCTATCTGTGGGAAGCTTTTATGCTATTTGCATAGAGAAATTGCTTATTTGCAAATTACGTCTCTCAGACTGAAGATATTTCCCTGGAGTGTTGTTGCTGCCGTTGCCTGTGGAGCCTGCCCGGGGAGAGTCTGTGTGCCTGTCCTGCTGGTGGCTGCCCTGGCCCCATCCTGGCATGACCACAAATCCTCCTCCCATCACATGGTTTTGCGGAGCATAAGGAAAGCAGCTGGTGGCCTCTTTGGTCCCAGTTTTGGGCAGCTTGTGCTCCAAAGGTAGTATGCTTTGCCCATTGAGTGAGTATGAAACCTTGGCAAAACGAGCAGCTGGAGAAACCGCTGCTAGTTTCAGTAGGGCTGGGTTCAGGTGCTGCGGCAGGGAGGTGTCAGTGCCCCACTGAGGATGGGGATTTGCCAACCATGGCAGCTTTGGGATGGCTCTCTTTCAGAATGGAAAAATTTTGCCCAAATGCCAGTGTTGCCATGAGTGATCCCCTGAGTTTTTCCTTAATTTGGTTTTGGATATTTGCTTCATTTTGTCTCCCCTGAGCATCCATATGTATGAGAGAGATTTTATTAATTTCCCTCCATCAAATTCAGAGTCCTCTCAGCACAGGTCCTGTGCCTGTTTGTCCCTGTTTGAATTGCTTTAATAACAGAGTGACAAAAGCAAAAATTTTGCCTGGGCAACAGAACTATCATGTAGATTTTAACCTTAATATTACTTCTAGAATATTTTCCCTATGCCACCTGTGGTGGGCTGTAATTGTATCTTCCTTTTTACTGGGAGCACCTGGAACTACTCTATCACTAATATCATCGGTGTCATTTCTTTCCTAAAGGAAAACCTAAGGCTGATTCTCCTTTAGATGAGAGTCGACTTCTGTCATATCTGTGGTTATGCAAAGCTATGTAGACTTACCCTGGGATTTTGCAGACTCTCATCTGTGACCTACTGCATTTCCATGGCACTATTGCGTATGTTCCCAGACCACTGCCTGTTTTGTTTTTCCAGGGGACAAAACAACTGCTCGCCTCCTGATGTTCCTGTTGAGGCTTGTCTGAGGAAGGACAGTGAACTGCAGGACAGCAGTAGCTTGGTATCTGTGTTACAGGTCATAGAGTCTCTCTTCCTTTTTGTCAAGCAGGTTCTAGTTTCTCAAAAATACTTAATAATAAAAAATTACTTTGGATTGCTTGAGCATTACACTTTCTGAAATACCGTTTGACAAAAAGTGGGTTCAGTGATGCCCACTGTTAGTAGCATACATTACACTTTGAAAAACAGTTCTGTAATATAAGTCTTGGTTGGTAGTTTTCTTTTGTTGCTTATTCTGGGTATGCTGATTTGTCCAAACAGCCACAGCTGAAGATTATGGGCATTGCTGTAGCAAAGCCTAGCAATTATATCCCCTTTTCTGTGCCAGCCTGGAGGCTAATCCCTGTGTCCTTTTGTTTCTCTTCCTTTGTTCCCTACTAGAAAGGAAAATGCCCCTGACCTGTCACCTTGGCTTTACATTTTTAAACTTTTGTGTGTTTTTCTGGAGATGACCGGAATTTTCCATAGGGGACAGGCACCACATCATGTCAGCTGGACTTCTGTCCTGAGGCAGGTGCTGAACTAATGTATTTCACATGAATGAGAGGCACATGCAGAGAGGGAGAGCAGATCAGTGTTTAATTATGCAAATAGTCTTCTAGGCTTTAATATTAAACTGGAATAAACCTGTCATAATAGCTATGCTGGGGACAGGCTGTGAGTGAGTTGCTGTGCCCGGATGCTGCACTAGCAGAGGAGACACGATGGGTCAGGGTCTGGTTGGTGGCTCCCAACATCGCTGGAGAGCTGCACCCAGCTTCTGCTGGCCAAGGGAGAGATGAAGTTTCTGGTGAAAACTCAGTATAGCTGTGTCTGGCTGTAGTAAAGCTTTGTAGAGTGTTATTTAAAGTTCTCTCAGTATGAATTCAGGCTCTGTGTGGCTCACCTGATGGTCCCCATGAAGACACTTGTCTCTAGTGCTCTCCTGCCAGCTACGGCTGCAGTTACTTGCATGGTGAGGAGTGTGAAGTGAGAGGCACTGCACTCTGATGAGCCTGTGTTCCGCGGGGCTTTTGTAGTGAGGAGGCCATTTAGCTGTGCTGGCCTTGATGAGCTTGTGTGGGAATCTAGGTGTGAAGTTTTCTCTTGGCAAGTGCTTCTCCAGGAGGGTGGGAGCTAGCTCCCTTCCTTGCGGGCCTTCCCTGTGGTTTGTGAGCAGTGCCCACGGAGCCAGGAAGCTGCCTGGAGCATTGGGATACCAGTGCAGAAGTGTTACCATGGTGGAAGAAAGCTGCAACCATTTGCAAAATTTGACATACTTTAAAACATTGTTTCTTTTCAATATGGTACCTTTTCAGTTTTAATTCAAACCTTCATAGCAACATTCACACTTGTGCTCATTTTATCCATCTGTTTTAGCATCCCCGTGTCTCACCTAGTTGCTGGAGGGCCCCAGGAGGAAGGAGGCTCAGCACGTAGGCAGTGTGTGCTTCCTGCAGGGGTGAGACTACCTGACCATTTGAGGGTGTTCAGATCCAGAGGAAAGGTAAAAGCTCTGCACTGCAAAGAAGTTTTAAGGGAACAGAGACATATAGAATGTTTCAAAAAGATGGACCCGGTTAGAAATCACTATTCCTTTGAAACACACTTTATATTTTTCTCTTTAATCTCTCTTTTCCCTTTTTTCCAGCAGAGAGTCCCCCCAGCCCTTGGTGCTTGCATCCAGTGCAGTGGCAAGGCATACAGTTAATGTGGCTGGTGTGATTCTCTTACAGAGGGTGGTGTTGAAGCCATGTGGGTCTGCCTTTTCTGTGCCAATTTTTGGGATGTTCTCTGCTTTTGTCGTTTTCCCTGTTTCTTTTTTATACCCTGCTGCATCCTCATGTGGGTGAGCAGAAGTGCTCACCTGTGAGATGCTCCAGGGGGCATCATAGGGAGGGCACATTTCTTTTGATACCCTGCTTGCCTGATAGTTGTGTTCAGCATGACTCTTACCTCGCGTAGTTAAGATAATGCAGGAGGAAGAGGAATACTGCCTGCTGTTGTGTTAGATTAGGTAATGATTTTCTAGCTCTCACAAGCTATATCAGGTTTGTTTCAGTGCCCACACAGTGCTTTGATTCGCTATCAAAAGAAAGTCTTGAATTATGCAAAGAGTAAGGTATAAGCAGCAGAGCTACTGCTGAGTATGGTTTTACATTGCCTCTGTTGAATATTCATGGTAATCAAAGATCACACAACTTTGTTTTCTGGAGTTAAAATATTGTTTGATAGCCTGGACAATTCTAACCTGCACAATAGCTATTGATACAAATATAAAATAGGCAGTGAACAGAGGGACTGAGAACATGAGTCATGTTAATATTTTGGGTATATCTGACAAAAACAAGCACTTCAAAATGTTAATTTTTATTCTTTGCCAGTTCTTAATTCAAAAGTCTTTGCTTTAATACAGTGTGAAGGCATTTCCATCAGCAAACTGAGACAGCAGAGTCTAATTGCCATCTACCTTGTTTCTGAGTTATTTGTTATGAGAAGAGCTGTCATGAGGTACATGGTATGGTGGGGAGGCAGAAAATGAGAATACTCATCACTGCAGGTTTGTAGAACTGTCTCACATTTTGATGCTTGCTCAAGGAGGGGAGGCTCTTTGCATGATGACCACCCAGAAAATGTGTCCAGTAGTGAAGGAGGATTGTTAGAGGTGAAACAGGGCCAGTGTCAGCCTGTTTGCTTCTATGATATGGTAAGGGACCCGCTTTTCCCTTTGAGGTCTGCATGTTTCATTGTTAGGGTTCTGTGGTAGGGAGAGAAGGTAATTGAATACATTTTGGGCTGTGACAATGAGCTCTTCCCTCTAAAAGAATCATGTTTTGCAGTTTTCACTCTCAGCTTGCTTGACAGGATGATAAAAGGTAGCATGGTGTGCGTGCCTTGTTAAATAGGCACTTTCCTTCCAAAGGTGGGTAGATAATTTAAAAAATGCTCTGCTTGAGAAAGGCAATGAGAGGAGAGAGCTGTGCAAGCTCAACATGCTGATATAGGCAGAGGGACTGATCTTTAATCAGGAAGCAGGCAGGATGTGAGAGTTGGATTTCTGGGTGTCCCCTCCTGTTGGGACTCAGGTGTGGGACAGGCTCTGAGGCTTTTGAAGCTGCCAGTGAAGTACACTGTGAAATCACTGCCCCTGACTCAGCCTGGGGTGCCAGCGCTAGGGAGCAGCTGCAAATGGTGGGGCTTGAAGTGGGCTCTAAACATCAAGGACAGGAGGGAACTGCCTGTTAATTTAAGGGATTGTTGATCTTTCCTGGTGGTATTATGCTCAGTAGTAGTGTCCCAATGAAGAATAAAGAGGGCAGCACTGGCAGCCTGTTTCCTTGGTGCCATTGAGGGTGGGTGAGGGTGAAGGGAAGGATAAGGGATTATATTTATTTCTGGTGCTTGGTGGTAGCTGAAAGCTTAGACTGCAACTCCAATGCATCAGCAGATGGATGTGTGTGAAGATGAGGAAGAATATAGATGTTAGTGATGCAAGCATATGGAGAAAGCAGAGAAGCTGGGAAGGCATGAACAGATGGAATGCAGAAAAATAGTGAGCAAGGTGGAAGGGGAGGAAGAGCCTTTCTGCCAGGTGCATCCCAGTTTCCCTGCCCGAGAGAGGCTGTTTCCCAGCAAGGAGCTCAGGTACCTGCAGATGGCAGCTGTGACACAGGAGATGGAGTTTTCCAGGTCTCTGGCAGCAAAATAAAGACCAGAATGAATCAAAAGGGAGAAAACAGCCACGTTTCTCAGTCTGTGTCTGTGCTGAATGTTCCCTCTTGCAAAAGTGCTTCCTGACAGGCAGACCAGGGGCTGTGGGGATGTTGTGATGCCTCTCTGTCAGGGTTTAATAGGAGCCACCACTACATCCTCATAATCCACTTAGTTAAAACAGCTGAGAAATCAGAGGGGGAGTATCAGGCACTGCTTCCCAGCTGGCTGATGGCAGTAGTGTGGAGAATGAGACCTTGAGAACTACAAATGCTTGAAGGAAAAGCCCCTGCAGGGTTTTGCTGTTCAAACCTAAATTTTTCCAGCCTGTCACTGGGTGCAGTGTAGTCCTGTTGTTGATGGTGCTGCGTTAGGCCGAGGCAATGAAACAGGTTGCTTGAAAAAGCTGAAGGGGAAAAAAAAAAGGTTAATAACTTTAATATGACAGTGGCAAAACCTGTTAACTGAAATATCATCAAATAGTGCGACGAGTGAAGGATCACCTGGCAAACCATCTTTCATCCCACCAGCATCTCTCTCTCACTTTTCCTCTTTACCGCTCTGCTTTTATGTTCCCTTTGGGATCATGCAAACAACAGGCAATCAGGCAAGGATTTGCAGGGCAGATTAGTGTTGTATAAGTGTGGTGTTGTTGTTGTGTTTTGTTTTTTTTTCTTTAATTTCCTGTAGCATAATAGAACAATGCCAATGCTTTTTTTTTTTTTTTTTTTCTAAAGCACCTCAATCCTTATTGCTCTTTCTGTGGATCACTGAGAATAGAAGTGATGTGACTGCTGCTCTTTGTGTGGTGCATTCAGATATATTTAAACACATTCTGATGTTGCAAACTCATGATAAAACAGCTAGGAAATGCTAAAAGAAGGCTGTTTGAGAAAACATTTTGGATTTTACAGACTGTTTGCAGGTAAATCAGGGTTGCTGGTTAGCCATCCAAAATTGTCAGCAAGTCAGTATCAGGCTCACTATAAAGCTAAGCACTAAGGTAGGCTTGACAACACAGAGGGAGGATCATCTGCTCAGCTCTTCTGCCATGCATGTCCGTGCTGGACTCTGTGCTCTGGCTTGTGGTGAAGTGGCTATTGTGTTTCTTCAACTTCTGTGCTGGCCTGGTGTCCTCTGCTTAGGTCTAAGCAGCCCACACTGTGTGTGGCTGCTCTCCCCTGTGTGGTGTGATGTGTGTGCTCAGCACTGGCATTGCAAGAGGGTTGGAAATAACACATGAGGTATCTGCACCAACAACAAACTCCTCTGTCCATCCAGATGGACTACTCTCCAGTCACCTCTTCCATTTCGAGGAGTATTAAGTCTGGCAACTGTTGCCTTTGGAACTTCTGATGATCAGAAACACCACGTGCATTTTTGTATCATCAGGAAGTTAATAGTAAAAGTTGCTCTAGAGCTTCCTGGTTTTGTTGCGGTACGTGAGCACAGGAATTTTGGGAAGACCTGCAGTAAACTGCCTTACATGTGCTCTGTGTGGCTCTTAGAGTGAATGGCAGAGAGGAGCAAAGCTCAGCTTTGCCACTTGAAAGCTTTAAGTGTCTCACAATAACCTGAATTTATAGCTATTTGGAAAGGATGCAGCAGAGTAGAGCAAGTTGGGGAACCCCTGCTGGAGACAGAAATTTGACTTCAAGTAGCAGGCACAGCTCTTGCTGTGGTTGCTAGTGAGGAGCTCACAGCCTCTATTATTTGATGGCTAAAAGCATCTTACAGCTGTTTAAACTTAGAGCAGTTTGAGAGGAATGCAACAGAGTGGAACAAATTGTCTGTACGGGTGGTATGTGCCCATGTGAACCTGGGCTGTGCATCCTGGATGAGCAAGTGTGCCCCTGTGGGGTTTGTCATCTCCAGGGCCACCTACCAGCAGCTGAGCTTGTCCCAGCAATCCTGAGCTGTAGGACTGGGATTTGGACAGTGGACAATTGATTGTAAAAACAACAGCTTTAAGCAGAGGACATTGGCATTTGGAAAATGAGGAAGTAGGAACTCAACCAAAAATGCTTTTCTTTGGGGGAACGATGTGCCAAGGAACTGTTCTTGCATGAAATATCACCCCTGAGGAGCTCTTATCTAGGGCTGAAGATGTAGCTGTCAGGTTAAATGAGTGTGTCTGGGTCTGAGACAGTCTCCTTGCTGCAGGTGTGTGTGCAAGTCCCTTACGAGTCAGGACATGTCCATTGGGCATGACAGGTAACAGCCAATGGCTTACCAAAGTGTGGAGTGCTACCTAGGGTGAGCTTAGCTAGGACATCTTGGAAGCAAAAGAATGCTGTAAGAACAGATTTTAACTGAGACTTTAGTTCCCTGGACTGACCATAGTGGAAGTGGCTTTAAGGGTAAGATGTAGGGATTGATTTTTTTTTTAATTTTTTTTTATTTTTTTTTTTTTGTTGTTGGGAACACAGTTCTCTGCCAGCACACTCAGTAAAATGCAGGGTCTTGGCTTTCCCTCCTATTCTTTATGCTGATCTACTGCTTCAGAATGAAATCAAGGTGCTCTGTATAGTACTTTGGCCTTAAACCTTTGCAAACATTCAGTAATGCTTTTAAAAAAAATGCAAACAAACAAGAAAAAGCCGCACAGTGATACGTGTTTTTTCCAATGTACGTTGAGAACTGGCGAGCGCATATTTTCAGTATTTTCGAGCTCTTTATGGATCAGAGGTTCCAGAGATGTATCCAGGTTTAAATGAGGCTGAGATTGTCTTTTACGCATGTGGCCTAAGAAACCTGAATTTAAAGCAGGTACAGCACTGCAGCACCAGCAGTGAATCTGAGAGCTGGAAACACATCCAGGGAGCATTGTTCTCCCACCACTCCCCTGTACAAAATGGCTACTCTTATTAGGAGAGAAATGCAAAAGCTTCTGCAGTAACCCCGGTTCTTTCTCTGTCTGGAAAAGGAGTACAGGGTGCCAGGAAAAGGCAGTTTAAGGGATCTCCACTGCTTATCGGTTCTGCTGCCTCTTGTGATTTTATTGGCATAATGGCATTTAGTGCTAATGCCACAGCTCCAGGGGAAATCTGAATCTGTCAGTGTCTTGACACCTCTCAGGTGTGTGATCCTGTGGGAAAGTGGGAAGCTAAACATGAGACACAACTGCAAGTTAAGCAGTGTTTGGGGATGAAGGAGGGGGAAGCATTTCTGCAAAACATTTTTGAGGTTTAGGGACTTGGTTTGTGAACTCTGGTTTGATGACGCACTTGCCAATAGGTCCAAAAAGAGTTTTATTTTTGTTTTCATTGCGATTTTAACTTGAGTGCAATTAGTGATCTGCTGTAACTCTAAATCAGTGTTGTCATCTGGCCAGTTTTTCTGTTTGGTTTCTGCTACAGAGCTCTTTTTCTCTTTTCAAAGGTGGTATAAAAATTGTATGTACATCCTGAAAACTGAAAGAGTTAGCAGTACTTTGTGGAGAGCTGTTCAGTTGATGTGCTCGTGGCACACAGGAACTTAGGGGTAAAAGTTCTTTTAGAGGTGCTGAGGGCTACGGTCCTGCTGAAAAGTTAGTGAGAAATTCAACTACACGTTTGTCAGAACACATAAAACTTGCAAAGACTGCAAATATGTGATGTCTGGGCTTTGGTGTTGACTAAGCGCAGTGCAAATACAGGTTGGTACAAAAGCTGGAAACAAGAGGTTAGGTATAAAAAAACTAAACCAAACCCAAGATGATGGAAAAGAGAAAAATGTCCTGGCAAAAATATCTCTTTAACTGTTCGCTGACAGAAAAGACAACTTCCAGAAGAAATTGTCTCCCCAGATGCAACTGTGGGAAGAAACCTCATTACTGAACCAAAATCACACATATATTGTAGGCTGATAATTATGTATTAAGTATAAAATATATAAAAAGTCAGAAGAAGCCATGCTGTATTTTCTTCAGATTGTGGCTCTCTTCCACAGATATTGGATGTTTACCTGGCTAGTGCTAACAGCACTTGAATATATTTGCTTTTTGCAAATGAAATATTTGACTTGAAGGTAAAGTCTCAGGTTTATGAAGCTTTTCACTGCCAACAAAATGCCTGGGTGCCGAAGGGGCTGACTGCCCACTGGTCCTAGGGTGCAGGTAAAGCTACTTTCTGAATGTCAGAGAAGATTCTGACTCTCGGGCATTGCCTGATGCTTCATCATCTTGGCATTGTGCTGAATATCGGCAGCAGGCAGGGAAGGGGGCTCTTGTGTCCCTGTCTGAGATGCACAATTGTGATTTCTGCTCTCCATCCCAGGTGTGTGCCTGTGCAGGCAGCTGGACAGGAGCTTTCCCTCCGCAGACAGTGGCTCTCTGAGGTATGCAGAGAATGATGTCTATACAGCCTTGTTTGCAGCTGTAGGCAGGTCTGGCTTAATTTCTCAGGGGAGGCAAGGTGGCTTTCCTGCCAGGAGGGTGTTTCACTGCTGCCCTGTTCTGCTGGAATGCTGAGGTCAGTGAGTGTCCCCAGTTACAAGCAGAGGACCCTCAGTGGGACTGTGGGCTGGAGATGTGCTGCTTTTTTGTCCCTTCTGCCCCTGCTCTGAACATCTGATAGAATAAATGCCTCTGAGAAAGGATTTTCGCCCTGCTTCAGTGCAGTAATGGGTGACTGAGAAGCAGCAGTACCAGGGAGTATGAATGCAATTTTCTCTTGCATGATTTGGCTGAAGATCAGAAATGTGCTTCAGTGAATAGGAACATTGTTGATTAAAACAGCATGACGGCTGATGCCATATTACAGCGGTATCTTGCAGTGTTGGTAGCTCAGATCTATCTTTTCTTCTTAACTTAAAGATTAAACTCTGAAAAGAATGTAGGAATTTAAAAACCACCCTTATACAGACCTTGAAGTACAAGCCAGACTGAGAGAGAAGCTACAGAAATGCATATTTGCTTTTCATTCACTGTTTTGTATCCAGCTGAAAGAGCTCTATGCAACTTTAAATGCTGTTGCATCTCATCTTTAGTTGAATATAAACTGATGGTAACAGATTAGGTGTCGGGTATCTTGTGAGGGCAACTACCTGACAGTGGCATATTATTAACAGCAGTTTAAATGATTGCACTTGTTTCAGAACAAAAAATGGAGTTGTGTCTATTTTTAACCTGAATTTCTGAACTATCTGATAGGAACTTGGTACTGGGGAGGCCTCTAAATGAATAAATATTTTCTTCATGATGGTCATGCTGCCATGGTCACGATGATTGTGGTTTTTAGGTGGTTTTTTAGGTGGAGCAAATGGTGGTTTCCTGGCACCATAGCACCCATCCCAGCAGGAGCCAGGGGATGGGGAGGAGCAGCATTTAGCAATAATAAGCAGTGACTCTCACCAAACCAGAGTGATCCACTCCCTGACTTCTCTGTTAACCTGGTGGGTGGATCTGCTACCACGGATGTCTTTGCTGCAGCAGCAGGACTGTCAGTGAGCTGCACTGGGATCAGATTTTGTGAAATAACAGACTAAAATGTGATGAGATTTTTACAGTAATATTCATGCTGCAAGGATCCAAAGGTCAAGGAGGAAAATTGCAATACCAACTTCAACTAGTAACTGAGAGTGGGAATGACTATCATTATGTGTCGGACTGTCCCTCCAAGCCCCGTGAGAAGCCGCTGCTCTTCTCCAATGACAGGTAGCGGAGCTGCTGTGGCTGCTGCCAGGCCAGGAGCAGCAGGAGGTTGCTGCATAGTAAAATGAGAACAGAGAGCCAGTGGGCTTCATCTGCGAAGGATCTGTCATCCCATCATTTGTTTTCTGTCCTGATTCATCAGAGGCTGAATGTGAGGATCTTTGTTCACTGGGTTTTTGTTGCAGTGAGTTTGTTTGTTTTGTTTTGCTTTGGTTTGGGGTTTTTTAGGGGAGTTTAGAATTGACTAAGGGAGTCAGAGAAGATCTAGTGATTCAAAGAATCTTTTCTAGTTGTTCATGCTGGAAAGTTCTTGTTGTTCTTTTTTGTTTGTTTGCTTCGTCCCACTCCGCACCTCTGGGATGCATTACATTTTATGGGGACTGTTGCTTTGGAAAATGGCAGGAGATCCTGTGGCACTCTGTGCCAGCCCTTCAAGAGCTGGGATCTTGCTTGGGAGGAGGCTTAGGAAGGGTATGAAGATCTGCTGTAGAAATCCAAATGAGCAGTTCAGGTGCACAAGAGGGATCAGGGATATAGTCTAAAGGATCCACAGTGCTTGACTGATGAGTGTTTCCTCCCACCACAGTGCTATGAAGGACCTTTGTGCCCAGGGCTTGTACCCTAAGGGACAGTCATCCCCTCCTGCATGGAGACCTTTTGGACACACACCCTTGCAACATTAACTTTGCACTGTCTGGACCAGACCCCCTTCCCTGTTTTCAGGGGGACCCCAAAGTGTAAAATAGTTTTGGCTTGTTTTCCTTCCCTGCACGATGGGGACGGACCACGTCCTTACAGTGTTGCTTGGCAAGGAGACTTGGACTTGTCCTCTATGGGCTGGGCATTAACTGTGCTGCCAAATGACTTCCTAGAGCTGGCTGCAATGAAGAGGTATGCTGTCAAGCTAAGGGGAAAATAACAGAGCTACAGCTGGATGTATCCTTCCCAGAAGCTGCAGCAGAAGAAGAGAGTGAGAAAAATGAGAGATAATTACAGACTGGTTTGCAATTATGGCAGGGAATTTAAATTGCCTGGTATAAAAGGAGTGATTAGACAATGTTAATTGCTCATGACAGTGGTGTCTTTTAAAATCCAAACAGAGATTTTTTTTTTTTTTCCTTCAAAATTTCTCAGGAAGTTTTTGGTGATGTTGGACTTTCCATTGCAGAATGATCTGAACACTGCTGCAGTGTCCTAGTGATAAGACTTTTCCAAGCACTCAGCTTTAGAAATATTCTGTGGAGAGATGTTCACGTCCTGGGCGCCAGATTGAGAAGAAAAAGAAAAGGGGGGGAATGTCCTCCTTCCTCCTCAGAGAATTAATTCTTCATAACTCTTGGAATCATACTTAAAAATGTTGAATCTCTTCCCCTTAAGTTTGAAAGATGGAAGAAAGATTTGAAAATAAACATGGAAGAACACCTGGTTTGCAGGAAATTTTATGGGGAAAAAAGTTGACAAAAGCAGCTTGATGATGCCTTTTTTTTTTTGCTATTGCCATTTTAATTTGTATGTTTTTGTTAAAAGTGCTTTAACATATAAAATTTAGATCTTGTAAGTAAAGGCTCAAATAGGCCAATATTAAGGGTGGAAATGTTTATTTACTGACATACTGGGGACAGACTTTTTAGTAGGGCCTGTGGTGATAGGACAAGGGGATGATCGTTTTAAACTAGAAGAGGGGAGATTCAGACTAGATACAAGGAAGACATTTTCTTTACAGTGAGGGTGAGTAAAACAGTGGCCCAGGTTGCCCAGAGGGATGTTGATGCCCCATCCCTGGAGACATCCCAGGCCAGGCTGGACGGGGCTCTGAGCAACCTGAGCTGATGAAGATGTCCCTGCTCAGGGGTTGGACTGGATGAGCTTTGAAAGTCCATTTCCAACCAAAACCATTCTATGATTCCATGCTAAGAAGTTTGGAACAATGTCATCCGGTTCTGAACTCTGCAGAGAGGATTGAAACATCGCTGGAGTCAGGGTGCTACTTGTTTCCATTAAATATTTTGTTAGAACAATGTTCATTTGAATCTTGCTTTTCTTACTGTGGTTTTGTACAGGCATTCATCTGCCTCTTCCAGTGTTTAATATTCACATGCTGGAAGAGTAATTTAAATAGGTAATAGATACAGAGTGTAACCATTAAATCTTGTTCATAACAATGCAAACTATTGGATGGTGACAACTGCAAATATATGCCTGGGTTTGCAGGATGCCAACTCCTTGGCTTGGGACACAAAGCTCACCTTAAGTGACAGTAAACATTTTAATATTTAGATGTTCACTGCTGAGCCAGATGAACACAAAGAGCTGCAGCATTTCTTTTGTGTGTGGTTTTTTTTTTTTTTTTTTTAATCTCTTTGTTTTATGTAGAGGCCTTATGCAGACTGACGGCAGTCCTGGAGAGAGATCCAGCCTCACTCGAGTGGGATATGCATGCAGCTTTTAATCAGAAATGACAGCTATAAAGCAGCACTTGTCCAGTACCTCTGAGACCTGTACCCTTGCTGGTGCTCACACTTACATGGAGGAGGAGGTGAGCAGAATGCCTAGCAATAAGAGAATGATAACATTTGAAATTGCTGGAAGAAATGCAGGCATTTGTTTTTAAAGAGAGTTATTTCTGTCTGTGTTTTTCTTCATTTCTGTCTTTCCTGTTCCTTCAGATAAGCTATGTTGTCAAAAGGATGAGCTGTGAAGTGGGTTAAATGAGAAGGTTTTCCTCTGAGGGGAAAAACTGGAAGTGTCTTGGACCCATATTTTGTAGTTAAATGGATTATAGCTGTAAAAAACGGGCTGTAGCTAGACAATGAGTAAGGCTGGGTCACAGACTGGAGAAGCTGTGGGTGATTGAAGGAATCTGGAGGGTTTTTTGTGTTTGTGTTGTGTCTGTTTTTTAAGACTTTCTGGAGAGCTGAATAGCTTCAAGAGTAATGACAAGTTGTTTTGGGGTCAAAAAAGAAATGCTGAATTGCCACAGGAGGAGTGTGCAGGGTTTGCTATGTCTGGAAGAGCTCAAGAGCATCGCTGGAGGTACAGCGTGGTGGGGACAGCCCAGAGGTGCAGTGCTCTGGGCAGCGGGGTGAGGGTGTCACCCCGGCCTGGCTGTGTGTGTAATTCTGTGCTTGTGGGCGAGCTGCATGTGTCTAGGTGTCAGTCACACCTTCATTTTCATACTGTTGTAATGTTACCATATTTTAATTTGTCTCCCATTATTAATTAATGCATTGGATCCCCTTCAAATCAGGTCATTGCTTTTTCCAAGTACTGAACTGAAAACCATGACCAGGTCCTGTATAGAATGATACTTTATGCTGGAAAGTCATTGGAATGATTTGTGCACCCACTTTAGTGCTCATCCATTAGGGGAGGACTTAATCTGTGCTATGCTTTGGGAAATGGATGTGCATTTATTTATCTGTTTAATTGAATTTTTGTATGAGTGGGCTTTGTTAATGTTGCTATATCACAAACTTTGCTATCTTGCCATAGAAATCTTCCCCAAAAGAGTTAACATCTATTTCTGAACAAGATCCTCCAGACCAGACACATCCTGAACAGCTGGGATGACCTGGGAAGTGGTTGTAGCCTCAAATGGGGTTGGCATTACAATCACAATAACTCAGCTATCATATTACCAAATTCTCCAGCTGCCTGAATTGCTGATATCTCTTCTAAGCTTTCTCTAAGTGAAACTTCTGAGTCCCTGTTGTAAGAAAAGCCTCTTAGTTATCTTTTTGGCAACTTCCATCAAAATTTCTCACTAAACTTCACAGCGTCCAGCTGTCTACTTGGCACTAGCTTTAGGGAGCTGAGCCAGCACTAATAGCAGCCCCATCAGGGTCTGTGCCTGCCCTCGGGCTGCAGTGGCCGGTGTGATGCTGGTGGTGCTTCTGGTCCAGTGTCACGGAGGCATCCTGAGGTTAGTTTAAGGGACAACAGAGTCCAAAACAACTTTTATTAAACCGGTGAGAAACGGGGTTTTAGCACTCCAAAGTGACTTAAATAAAGGTTCGGATATCAGTTGAGGAAAATTATTAAGGGGCAGCAACTAATACAACAGGCGGTCCACAATGTGCATGCACGTGGCTTCACTCAAAACAATACCGGAGCCGTCTCTGAGTCCCAGAGAAGTACACACTTGCCTAAACATGGTATGGGATTATTTTTAAAGAGATACACGTACTCGTAGTGAGTACGGGAAGTGTACACTCGTGATTCTGCGAGGGTAAATTTATAATACACTCGCAATCCTGCGAGGGTTAATTTACTTACACGTGCAAATGTGCACGGAAGGAAAATACACTCGCGATTGTGCGAGGAAATAATTTATACATGTGCTTGTATTGAGCACGGAAAGTTAAATGTGCAAATGTGCACGGAAAGTACACGTGCTTGTATTAGGCACGGAAAGTACGCGTGCAAGTGTGCACAGAAGGAAAATACACCTGCGATTCTGCGAGGATTAATTTTACACGTGCTCATATTGAGCACAGAAAGTTACACGTGCATATGTGCACGGAATAGTATAAATATACTCGCAATCCTGCGAGAAGTTTTACTCACAGCCGTGGCGGCAAGGCAAGCGGAGTCTCCATCCCGGGGAGCGGGGCTCTCGGCGGCAGCATCTTGCTCGTGCTCCGAGAGACCCGCGACAATGGGCGGAGTCTCGACGAGAATCCCGTTTTTGTACTGGCTGATCAGATCTGACTGTAGGCATTCTAGAAGCTTCTCTGCACCCCCACACTGGCTGTGGGTGCCCCTGAAGCCTCCAAACATCACCCACACTGGCCGCGGGTGCCCAGCGGCTCAGTGGCGCCTCGGCACTCCCTTCTCCTAATGGCCCTGGCCAGGGTGCTCTGGGGCCAAACAAAAGAAGCTGTTAGCCTCAAGTAGCAGAGAGAGAGGGAGATGTGCCCACTCCTTCCTTACTGAAGGAGGGAGGGGGAGAGAGGAGGGTTTGCATTCTGCCACATCCAGGAGCAGACCCTTCCCACAAACACAAAAACAGGGTGTGAGTCAGCTGGCATGCTCAGCTCATGCTGCTGCAAATAAGCTCAGCTTTTCTGAAGGCTAGGCCCAAAGTGACAGCTTTTCCATTGCCACATGGACTTGACAGTCAATAGTAAAGACTGTAAAGTAACAGAAGTCCATAGTAAAGATTTCATCCTTGTGAAGCTCCCAAACACTGACCTGTATGAGGAGTCCCTGCTCTAGCCTGAAGCTACTGAAGAGCAGAGAGAAAATGTGTTAGCATTTAAAGGGTAACAATATTCTGATTTATATTGGTTGCATGAGCTAAAACCAAGAGGTACTGAATGCTTATCTGGGAAGTACAGCAGAAAATTGAACTTAAAGGGGATTTGGGAGAACTTCTGTTGGAAGAAAAAAGTCCTGTTTTTATCTATGCAGTTTTCTGAAAATAAATGTACCCACACTCAGTGTTCCTTGAGCTTTTATTCCCTTTTTCATTTCTACTCATTGTGGAAACTGGAAAACAGAAACTAATTTATTATCCTTGTTTAGCCAAAAGGACTTTCTAGAGGAAAGAAATGTTAAGAAATGTCTGATGTGCAAAACCAGCAGGATTTAGCCTGAACTAGGACAGGGTTTATCTTGCCTGGCATAGGCCATTTCTTCCTCCCAGGGTTTAACAGAGGGCTGAGATTTACCTGAACTCAGTGTTGAATCAGAACTGGATTTTGCCCAAACCAGGAAACAAGATTTGTAGTTGTCTCAATAGATACAGTGTGATACAGCACAGAGGATATGGAAAACACAGCAATGGTTTGTGCTGATGTAATATGGAAGGAAGAAGAAACGTAAGCTGAGAGAAAACTTATTTGATAATGAAAATATCCAGTCATGATCTTACTGTTTGCAGTAGGGTAAACTGCAGCTACTCAGAACAAACATAAATGTCAGAAACCTAAGGGAGAGATGAAATCACCCAAAGGTTAGGTACAAAACCAAAGCAGCCTCAGTGGATTGAAATAAGCAGTCCTCATATCAAACGTTAAAACATTTATCTTCTGTCAGTTCAGTGCTAAATGGAAACGGTAAAATCAAATGCTAAAGTGAATGAGATAAAGCAGTGTATGTCTGGCTGCTTATTGCTGACAACTGGCCCTGGCATAAAGGCTGAAATGATTTCACGGGGCTGAGCAGGCTGCTGCATTCCTACAGTATTTGCAGTTCATGAGATTATTGGATTGTCGTGTAATGTATAAAAAAGCTAGTATTGTAGCTACAGTACCAGGATGTCCGGTCAAGCCAGATGTGGAAAGATAAGATCAGAATGAAGGTATGGGACTGGTATATGGGGATGTATATTTCAGAGATTTTGTCCATTTACTCTACTGCTTGCAGAGAATAGAGATGATTTATTATGGAGTCCAAAAATGCCATTAGTATGCTACATTTGAAATGCATACCCTAATCTTATTTACCATTTTCCTGTGTGAGGAATTTTAATTATTTTCTAATTTTTAAAGGAAAAATACCTCCCAGGGGTTAAAGACAAACAAAAGGAATAATGCTGCAGTAAACTAGCTTTCTCAGACATAAGCTTTCAGCAGTGACAAAAGAGAAAATGTGGAAATGTGTGAGCAACATTCATTTTTTACTACATTACCTTGTGGAAGCAGTATACAAGAGCTATTAATATTTTATTACAGAGATCTGTAACTGTGTTTGCAGTTGACTGATCTGACTGTATGACAAGAATTAAGCTGACAAACAGGCATTTCTCAAGTACAGGCCTGACTTGCTTGTTTGTGTGTTTTCACGGTCAGTTGTGACTCTGTGTCAGCCAGGCCCCTATGCTGTTCTGCAGGGTTATCCTTTGCACACCATCGTCCTTTACGTGCACATTGCGTGTGGTGAGGTGCTCAGAACAGAGAGCAATGTGCAGCCAAGCGCAGACAATGACATTCTCTGCCAGTCCCCCTCTCAGCAGCCATGGTGTGTAGACATGTTACTCTTCCTCAATTCATGGTGGCTGGCTGATGTGGAGTTGGTTTTGGTTTTCCCCTTGGTTGCTTGGCTTTTTTTTCAGTAATACTTTGTAGGCCTGATCCAGCTGAAAGTTCCCTACAACAAAAAGCCTCCTTTTTCTAGTCATTTTATGGAAGATGAGCACAAACCTCAAGATCCTGAGTACATGGGTCCTGTTCACTAGTTACTCGAGGCTGGTGTGCTGACTCGGGGCCCAGTGGGGCTGGGAAGCATGTGGGCAGAAGTTACCTGTGCTCTGCTCCGGCTCTGTGACCCTGAGCATGGACAGTGGATTTCTGTGTTTGGTTTTTTGTTTCTTCATTTTTCCAAAATTATACGATCTTCAGATAGATAAATAGATGAATTTGTGTGAGTAGCCACATTCAAGTCAGTGGGACCAAGAATAGCTCTTCTGGTGAGACTAGAGCTGATGTTTGCTAAGAGTAACTATGGTCGTGTAATTATGAAATTTTATTGCTAATTGAGCGCACTATATACACACTTTCATTTTTATTATGTCAATTTTCACTATTTTGATCTATCTTCTATGCAGTTGTCTGGTTCCAAAAATTTCCCCAAAGAAGCCTTTCATAATTTTCTCTGCTGCCTTTTTGAATCTTTATATAGGAAGAATCAGCATTCAGTCCCAAGCCCTTGGGATACAGTGAATTTCTCTGGCTCTGTATCACTGCTTTTCCAAGGATGTGAGTGCTAGATGGCTCATTTGAAAAACGGCATCTGACAATTGCACTTAGTTTCAGACGGTGTTAAACTATTGTTCCTCATTTACCTGAGTCTGTTGAAGATGTGTTTGATGTGAAAGACTTAATTCTGGTACAGTCCTGTTCTTGTAAGGTTTAGACTGTGCTGATGCAGAGACTTTGTCACATATATAACAAGTTACTCTGATAATAATAGAAGAAAATAACTTTGAAAGAAATGCCATGCTTAGAAATACTTGTGTTAAGTTGAGGCAGATTGTTACAAGTTTCAAATGTCAAAGAAAATATCACAAGCTCAGCAAAACCAGATACATGCATATTTACCACAGGCTGAATAAGACCATCATGGAAACCTTTGAAGGGAGTTTTGTGTTGGGACACCTTTCTGTTGTAGTGTCTCCTCTGTCAATGTGGGGCCACTCTCAGAGCTGAAGTTCACTGATATGAGAAAGTTGAGACCACTCTGTTCTTGGAGAGGCCCTTTTTTACCCAGTATGTGTAGTGGTCCACAAAATGAGCCCTAGTAGTAGTGATAATATTGCTCTGAGCTCAGAGGTGAATTTTGGTCTAAGTTAGGTTCACCTAGCTGTCTTTAAATAGTCCTGTGGAGACAAATGCTTATCACAATGTAAGAAATAACATGTTAAGGGACTTGGAACCTTCACTTAGCCAGATACATTCCTTCTAACTGATCTGGCTGAGGGGAAAGGAGGACACTTGCATGAATAAGGCTGTCAGAAGATCTCTGACTTGCCTTAAAACCTGCTTCCTTGCCTGTAGGCTCACAGGGGAAAGAAGAGTTAGGGTTTGAGAAAATACAGCAGCAACCCGTCATGCCCAATGTGACCTTGGAAAGCAATTTATGCCCAAATGTGCAAAGAATTTTAATGGCGATTACACAGAAATAGATGCATTGAGGCTGCAGTAGTTCTGTGCCTCACTTTTCCATCTTCCAATTGGGGGAAGTGGTAATTCCTTACCTGTATTTCCACCCTTCTAGAGTGTAGAGAGGTTAAAAACATTAGAGGTTGTAAAGTGCTTGAATGCCAGAAAATGTGGCTTCTCTGCATACCACTGGCGTATTTGTAATGCCATAGTTGCTGTTAGTAGGAATTTCTTCTCGTCATATACCTCTTGCTTCGTAGGCTCTTTGCAGAATCCGATACTTATCATTGGTTAAAGTTACTGTGATTTGATGTAAAACAGCCAAGCACCACTACTGTACTGAGACAGAACAAAGGCAACTGCTGGTGACAAACACTTCAAGGACACCAAGGTCATCTTGTTGTTGAAATGTAATCTAGTGCTGTGACACTGCTTTCCTTCAGGCTGTACTAAGTGTTGGGGCACAGCAGCCTTTGGCTGTTCACTTTTCAGCACTAGAGAAATGCTGGCTTATATTTCACCTTTTGCAGTGTATGTTCCACTGTTCACTATGAAAAACTACCAAAGGTGTGTACAAGAGGATCTGTATTAATATCTGGGCAGGAGGTGGGTTCGTGTAGGCTTTTGGACCTCTCTAGGAGTAACTTGGAGCATCCAGGGCAGCCTCCAGATGGATGAACACGGTGGCCAAAATCTGTGACTCAGTTTATATAAGGTTAAAATTGGTGTGCGCAGTACTCTGTTGCTGTTTTTCTTTTTTTGCACATTGCAGCAGTATATTGTGCAAGTGAGTTACCAAAATATCCTGGAGCCCACCCACAACTTCAGCTGAGAAAGGATTGTTTTCATCCTTTTTTTTTTTTTTTTTCTTTTCCCTCTCATCCTGCTGAGTCCACTCCCCCACAACTTAGTAGAGCAGGGATGTTTCTTCCTCCCCTGGCACAATGCAGCATGGCTCAGGAAAATAGAACCAATTTGTCTGTGTGACAATATGAAAACTTGACAGAATTATAAAAATAGATTTTTTTTTTCCCCTTGTAAGTGTGTATTATACTCTTCTCACCTGGATAAATACACAAAACTCAATGTAAATGCCCCTCAAAATAAAGTGAAAGTGAGAATTGGTTCCTTTAGGCATGGAATTATTCATTTTTAACTTTATACTGGTGCATGAAATTGCATGCAATTTGAAGACTGATAAGGTATTTGTTTTTCCTTTAGACTGTAAATGCAACAGAGTTTTCAGACACTATTAACTCCTTTAAAAAACAATTCTCAGTAAATTTTGCACTTTTGAAGCATGCCAGAAAATTTATTCTCAAAACAGACACCATGTAATACTTGCTTATAGAAATCAAATGACATATTGGGAAGCTATAACAATTGCAGCACACAAAGGCAGGACTTCATATTTTTCTAGTCTCTTCTCACCTACCAGTGATGATGACAACTCCTCTTTCTCCTCTTGGGAGTACAGTTCAGGGTGACCTTGTGACACTGTATTTTTCTGGGCTGCCACAGGATAAGAAATTGTGTCATCTGATGGAGGTGCTTCAGAATTTCTCCAATTCCAAATACTGTTCAGGTACAGGTTTTGTTCTGTTATCTCCCTTTCTCCTCAGCCACCCTCAATCCATGTTGTACTCATACATGAATTACATCCAGTTTGCAAAAATATTGACTACTACAGAATAGCCCTAGTTAGTAAGCGGAACCACCAGGCTGGAGAGAAGTGGGATTTTTCCCCTTCTTCTCTGTAGTGTTGATAACTTATTGATTCCAATTCCAGCTGTATAAGATGATTTTCTGCGGGTGTTTTTCATGCCTCAGTCTGAGCTTGGGTCCTGAGGCCAATAATTCCCTGCTTTGCCATCTGTCAGTGTCAGTGGCCATACAGATACAGTTTTGGGAGCAGCTGTTCATAGGGGCCATGCTGGCAGATGTGGGGGGCTGTGCTGCATCCCCCAGGATGGTTCCTACCCTCTGCTCGAATGGTTAGAGGGGCAGAGGCCATTCCCCCCCTGCTGCCCACCAATGCCTTCTGACCTTGCCTGCTGGGTGTCTGCAAATAGTTCGGGTTTGAGTCTTTTTAATTGCCCGGTATGTAATTTCTTTTGTTGACAGGCTACCACATTCCCCTGTACCACTCCTAGCATGGTGACTGCTCAGGATTTGACCCAGAGCAGGCACATTTATTCTTCTCACAGCATCTCCTGTTCAAATTTGATGAAGCACAGCTTGCTTCTCATCGTCAGCACAGGGAAAGACTTGTCACAGAGAGCTCTGGTGGTGCAAAGCCAATGGAGTTCAGTCTCTTTTCCTGCCATCTCCCAGCTTGCCTCTGCTTCTGGCCTTGCGAAAGGGCAGACAGATCCCCTTTGTGCTTCCATGTGTATTTAAGACCTGTGACCCATGCCATGGAGAACCCCACAGAGAAATAACCTTGGTGCTGAGCTGCTTCTCAGGAGTCATCTCCTCTCCAGAGAGAGATTTCCACAGCCTTCCACGTGTCATGCTGCTGTGAGCAGCACATTTGTTGCCAGGTAAAAGCCCTTTTGCCATTTTGCAGTTCTGGAGTCCACCTGAAAGACTCAGATTCAGAAGGACCCCATACATGGCAGCATTGGCATGCCAAGCCAGGACAGACCTTCTACGTCCTCCTAAAGATGCGACAACAAAATAGCCCAAGCAGCAGAGATGCACTTTTGCCTCACCTGTTGGGAAAGCTGGTACCTGCAGCACTTGTAACCGTGATGCACATTGGGCTGTGAGTTCTGTGGTGTGTAGGTAATGCCTGTGAGGTATCACTGCAGCCAATATGAGAGTGCAGCATAGCCCTTGGCCTCTCAGCTGAGCTGCTCAATTTTTAGTCCTGCAGCCAGCAGTGATAGTAAAAACGATGGGTTTGCGCCGCTGACAGTGGCAGTGATTTCTCATTCCTTGGATTCAATAAAAACCTGACACTTCCTTCACTGGTGTAGTTAACATTTTCTCAATTGCACATCACTGTGCGCGTGATCAGAATCTGGCTCCTCTGAATTAGGCAAGGTCTGTTTCAGCAGCAAATTTTGCTAGGCAGGCACCAGTTGACCTAACCCATTTTCAACATGGCAATCTAGAGGCAAAAGGCACTCCTGTATACTTTGCCTATATCCTGAATCATGTCTGCTTGTTCTCCTCGTAGTTGTACTATATGATTTTAGTAGAAGTACTTTAGCTGAAGCATTTACGCTCAGTTCCAAAAATTCTTTGAATATTCTTATAGGAAACGGTTGCTTTAGAGGAAAATAGAGCACAAATTATTACCGGTCTAGAGCTGACATGGAGATTTGGCACTCCATCTGGAGTGCTTCTTTTCAAGAGGTGTTTTCTATAAATTCTGCCCTGTTCCTGACGAACAGACAGTCTCTGTTGTCAGTCTCAAACCATACGCTTGTCAGACGTGATAAAGGCAAAGGAATATATACAGTGTGCGTTGGCTGATTGCACATTGTCTAGAGCTGCAGAATTTTCCTGTGCTGTTATTGCTTTCAGGTGATTTATTTGTGCAATTTCTTGGGGGAAGTCATCTGCACGTTTCAAAATGCATAGTGTTATGATCTTAGGGATTTATTCTCACTGTGTAAATGGGGACTATCAGTGTCATCTGTGAAACTACACTAAGATAGTACAGAAAAATAATTAGGACCACTTTTAGAACATGGACCTCAGCAGGATGACTGCAGGTTTCTATTAACATGCCTGGCATATAATAATGTGACTGGAGAGCAGTTGATAGTGTATCTAACAAGAAGTACTACTTTTGGATAAAAATTGTTGAATGTTAGGGGCAATGAACAGAAGGTTTTAGAGGTGTTGTGTGTAGAATTTCCCATATCTCTTGAAAATAAATGTCTTATTTTCATGATAAGTACTGTCTTTTTCATCCTCTACAGGAAATACTTCAACTGTCATGGAAATAAGTAGGGAAGATAATTATAGTTTCTTACTCATTTTTGTCCCCAGAGGAAGAACAACTTTTCTTTTAAGACTATGCTTACTGTAATTGAACCAGGGTAATTACTATGCAAACAGTACCTCCTTTTCTCGTAGCTGCAAGAAATTTGTGATCTCATTATTTGTTTGCTTGTTTGCTTTCCATTGCTTGCAAGTCACTGGCCAGATTAAGTAAAGCTTAGTCTGCTGGACCTTTTGGTATTTTGGACAATACATTCCACATACACTGGTGCGGTCCTGCCTGCAGGAAAGGCTGGGCAGTTTAACAAGCCAGCTTGTTGCTCTCTGATAATTTGTTATTCCTTGGCTGTGAGAAATAAGAATAAACACCTTTCTGGCTGATGTGGTGGAACAGGCTGTGTGGCTCAAGCTCTCTTCTGTTGGTTGGAAGAAACCGTAAGGTATTTGCTGTATTAATCTGTTTTTTCTTTGTGCTGAAATTGCATGCAGTGGTGTTGAACTCTTTCCTTAAACAAAATTGATGGTGACTTGTCCAGCTTTTGTATAGTGGGTGAAGCTCTCTCAAATCTCTGAGCTGTGGGATAGAAAGCATTTCTAGACACAAGCCAACAGTGCTTAGTGTGGGGAAAAATGCATCATTCTGTTTTCGAGGCACGTGTGCAGGTAGAGACAGCAAAATCACCAGGTCATATAGACACATTAGAAGAAGTTAATTGTTTTCTCTTTCAGTCCACAGCCTAGAAATATGGTGCAGCGATATGAGGAAGCAACTTCTTTTAGTCTTCTGAAATAGCAGTTTGAATTGTGTTTCCCTCGTGTGTCCAGCTGCAAGTTGTGCTCTGGAGCTGCCTGCGAGGCGGCTGCGGGGAGCAGCTCCTGTGGCTGCAGCCCCTGGGCAACCCACTGCTGGCTTCTTCTGAGGAACAAGCTCCACATTGAACACGCTGCAGCAGATGACCTTCCCTCACCACTGCCTTTCTTTTAAGATGGACAGCATTGCTGGAGTGCTTTTTTTTTTTTTTCTTGAACTGACACAGCATGTTTTGTTTACTGCAGGAAGCAGAAATAATCTGCATCACTTTTGGTCTGTCTACCTCAAATTACCCCCTTTTGTTTTATTTGCTTGTTGGTCATGGAAGTGCAACCTCCTACTGTTTTGTCTTCGTTGCTGTATAAATTACTGAATATTGCCATGTTTCATCAGTTCAGAGCCAGGCAGTTGTTGTGGTTGTAGCAAGCAGGTGTTCTGCACTTTTATTTGCTTTACTTTCAACATTGAGGTTGTATTTTCTGCTGACTGTGAAAAATGACAGGGACACATGGGATTCTTTGGATGCTGGATACGTGACTGTTTTGACCCAGGTAATGAATTCAAATGGAAATATTCTATTTATAAAAGAATTACCTGCCAAAGTACCAGCACTGGAGCCCCGTTTGGGGTCATGATAAAACCACAGAAACAGCCCTCTGGGGAGGTCTGTCACTTACAGTCAAGTACCTGAAACTAAACAAAGTCCAAAGAACTAGCATTTAGGGTTACTTATTATTTCTCTTCATCACTTTTGGCAGTACCTTTTTCAGTCCTACAGGTTTCTGAAATGATATAAAGAAATAAAGTGAGCAGAAGAAATAGCTTTATTTATAAAAATTGAAGGTGTGAATATCCTTAGTTTTGTACTACTATACGCACAAGATCTTTCTGCTCCCTGGTGTCTCCACAGATCCTCTCTCAGCTGAGCCCCCCTCACTCAGCCCCAAGGAAAGGATGAGGCCTTGAGCTCCTACTTTGCTGACCAGAGCAACCAGAAGTCTTTGAAATAATAGGGAAAACACATTGTGTCCTCCATAAGTATCTGCTAGTGTTGAGCACGTACTTGGGAGTTCAGCCTGACATGAGGTGTTCTTTGGCTCTACACCTGTGTGTTCTGCACTGTGTGTTCCCTGTCACTCTGTTTTCTGCACCTAATATCCCCCTGTTTCCCCAAGGTGAGAAATTGTTTTTCCGTACACGTTTTCGAGTGTGCTGATCCCCAACTCAGCTTGTCTGTAGCGAGTCAATATTTGTGACGGACAAAGCAAATGCTATCCTGCATTACATGTGCACTAAAGAGAAAGAAGCAATATCTCCAGATCTGTACTACTCTAGATTAACTCAAACCACAATCTTGACCGGTTCAAGTCCCATCTCAGATGAGGAATGGACAGTTTATGAACTGTCTACACCCAGCTTATTTGGTCCTTCCACAAGAACCTACTTTGGTCCTTCCTGGCAACAGAGTTGCAGAAAATTCAGCATTTCTCTTGACTGAGTTGCTAAGCTTCAGTTCACCTATACCTTCAGAAATGTCTATCCTTGTTCCTTTAGCGACCTTAAGCTTATTTTTTGAATGACTAAAACCCCCACATCTTATTTGCTCCCAAGTCCCTCAGACTTCTCAGCAATTCCTTCCATATCCTTTTTCTTAATCAGTGTAATTTTGCTGGTTCCTCCACAGAAAATTTGATCTCACTGTAACCTCATACACCTTAAAATAAACCAACCACCCTTAGGTCCATTTCCCTCTCTGCATCCTGTCATCTTTCACCCTAAAACTTAAAGAACTGCTTTCTGGTGTTTTACTGTGGATACTTTCCAGTTTATCCTTATTGCTGAGCTGGAACACTTCCAGCACTGACAGACCTTTGCTGGAGATCTAACTACAATTTTTTTTTCTGTGTGATGTGCTATCTCTGAAATCTCATGCGTGGAGTCAGATTCAGGGATCTATGCACACTCAGTAAATGAAAGCTAAGGTTGTTACATTTCGGACAACTGTGGAAATTCAGTTAACAAAATTCAGTCTTTTGCCCTTTCCTTGCTAAGGGTCACTTTATTTCTCTTTTTTTTCTTCTCCAGGCACTGAAGAGAAGACTGTGCCCTGTCTTTGTCGTGGCCCAGCCTGCAATATGAGTGTTGTTTCGGTGTGTCCCTTGTCCTCCCATCTTACTTCTAAGGCGTCTGTGCTTTGTTCTCTGCTCTGTTCAGCAACATCTCTGTGTCTGCAGAACTAAAATTTTGACTCAGGTTCCATCACCTCATGTTTGGAGTTACATAGGAAAACACTCACACTCCATTTATATTTGTTTAAAATGCTGCTTCTGAGATTCATTTCTTGCCTTGTTAATTTAAGCACTTCATCACACTGGCTAGCTTTCCTCCCCTCTTTACACTGTCATTTGTCACTTTTTAAGACCCTTCCAGGCCTGCCTCATGAGCTGCTGACTCGTTTCTGCCCTGAAGATGGTGCCAATCTCTCTCATCCTCCTGCTTCACCTTCTCTTACGTTTCTTGTCAGGGGTGAGCAAAATTCCCTGTGACTCTGGTGGTGCCTCCTGGGCTGGTGTTGTGGTTCCCCTGGGCAGCGATGCCAGGGTGGTAGCAGACACCCCAGTGTGCTGCCCTGCTCTGGCTTGTGTCTGTGTCTCGGTGCTGGGAACTGATATTTGAGGTGACAGAGCTCACTTTGCTATTATCACCCCAAAATTAAGCCTTGATAGCAATGCACCGCTATAACATGAACAATACAGCTTGCTCCTCATGAAGATTCTGCGTTGTCTATATGCATAAGCTGCTCCTATACAAATTGTTTAGACTGAAAGTACCTACATTTTATAGATGTTAATTCTATAAATCAAATTGTTTTCACAGATCACACCTTCCTTTTATTGCTCTTTGTTATTTGATGGCATATGGTAGCTTTCTGTAAAATGTTGCCTTAATTGCCTTCTGGATATACCCTATAAATCCTGACAAATGCTTTTAAAAGCAAAAACAAAGGCATATTTTTCTTCTATCAGAGCTTGCTCAACAAACTGGCTGTACCTTTTCCATGGGGCCTTGCAAAATGGTATTATGTCAAGAAGAATAATGCTATTTAATTTATGAACCATTAATATTTATTGCACATGCAATCACATTTTGTGTGTGAGAGCTGGACAGCAGCTAATAAAATTGGAAAGAGGTTATATATTTACCAGGGCTACCCAGATAATTCATATGGGATAATTTTTGATTAATTTATTTCTTTGTGTTGTCAAATTACTTGGTAGTTGCCTTTTTTTTTTTTTTTAACTTATTTGCTAGCTCATAATGAATTGCTCAATAATTACTACAAATAATTCAACTCCTTTATTATTAGGGCTTTATAAGTTTGTTGAGGAAGACTTGCTTAAACCACTACGGTATTAAGCAATCGGATCTCAGTCTTATTTCTGAATTGAGATCTGCTTATATCTCACAAAGATCGGGACTGGGTACTCCTTTATACTGTATCTTGTGGAAGTGCATCCAGAGGCCCCAGTGTGTAATGCTGCTGCCCCAAACCACTCACCAGATTCCTCCGTGTGAGGAATTTGTATTGCAAACACGGGTACCAGTGCTCAATTTTACAAGGAACCTGCTGCAAACTGTGTGTGGAATACTGGCCTGAGCAAGGGCTCTGGTGCCACACTGTCATCTTTGGAAAACAGTAGGATTAATTTTGGGACATAAATTAGGTGTATCTGCAAGTCTTTATAGAACAGGTTCCCTGAAAGTAACTTTCAACAAGGTTTTAACATTCAGGTTGTGTTGGTTTATACTGATATGTGTCTACTCTTTTTGGTTTCTCATGGAGAATAATATTTTCTTGCATCATGTTCTGGTTGCAATGTAAGTTTTATTTCCTCAAGTGTTATATGTGGCTTACATCAGAATTAGCTGCTTTTAAGAAGGTTCCAGCCAACAGATGACTCTGGGAGATGCTCACAGATACATGTGAGTACGGGTGGTAGGCATCTGCCTAGAAAGGTTTGGAATCATGACCAGTTTTGTTTAATGTTTGAGGTCTGTTTGTTTTTTAAAATATTGTGATACTTGCATCTGTAACAGAGTGGAATCTGCGACTGTATCACTGAAGAGATTAATAGAGGAATATTATGCCTAATGCACCGATACAAATACAAATTTGATTCGTATACAAATTGGAAACCTGGAAAGCAGCAATATTGCAGCCAATTAAGAGTCGCAGTTAGCAGCACGCTAGTCAGAGCTGAAGTGCTGCAGCGATGTATTGACGTAAGAACATGGAGATAATGGAAGGTTTCACTACATGCCTGTGTTATACAAAGGGATTAATCGTGATTGGATCTAGGGTATTGTTTTGATGAATTATTCCGAGTAAGATATTCACAGAACAAGAGGAACTTCAGGGCTGGTGAAGCATAACAATCCTATTAGCTGGTTTGAGAAGATCTGATATAGCTTTGTCTTCTGAATTCAACTGGAGCCTGGGAGGGTGGAACTGGCTGCTTGGGCCGTGGCCCAGGTGACAAGGTGACAAGCAGTCCTGGCAGGAGGCGAGTGGGGCCATGCAGAAGACTCCTCCCAGCCCGTCCTCTGGTTCCTCGGTGGTCGTGTCCTGGTAGACGAAGTTCTTGCACATTGGAAACCAGGCACAAGTGTCTGAATGTGTGCAGGGGAAATTAGTATACACAAGCAAGGGAGCAGATTTTAATCACTTTTCAGACTCCAATTATACGATCTTGCAGAAACTCTTCTTAAATGCATGGGGAATTTTGCCTGAATAAGGGCAGCCAGGAAGAGCCTCTGGTAGTTTTTCTTTCAGCACACTGGGGCTGGAAAAGATTCCGGGAAAACCTGGCATTGCTAGCAGTAATAAACTTCAGCACATGTGGCAGAGCAGGGTGCCCCACTCGTGTTTTGAAGTTGCACTGAAATTATGGTAGTTACAAACTTCTGCATAGTGTCCCTGTCCATGAATGAAGTCAGAGCTTTTAAAAAAAAAATGAAGAAAAATTAGGAATACGTCGTCTTTTAACTCCTGGAAGACATGTCCGTTCTTGTGTGGAACTGGCAGAGAACTGTCAGTTAAGTTTGAACAAGGAAAGCAGGCAAAGCAATGCAATGTAGTTACTGGCAACTTCCACACTAACATTTTAATGGGCTGATTTTTCTGACGTGGACAAGCAGAAGCAGCAGCAGCTTTATATTTGTTTCCATATGGGTGCATCAGAAGCACAAAGCTGTGCTTTTGAGTTATGAGGAAACATCAACATTAATAAACAAGCAGGTCAAGAAACAATACAAAGGATTTTGTTATTCCTTCAACATTTGTCACTAGATGCAGCCCTTCAATGAATCTTGCTTTGAGAAACAGTTTTAAAGTCTTGCTTAGATATGACAGCAGTAAAAGTCCCTTGTGAACTCTGAAAAGGCAATCTTAATCCAGCTGCTGGTGTTTAGGACTACACAAGATGAAAAGTGCTGTAAATGACAGAATCTATCTTCTAATAGATTTGACAAATGCAGGGGCTGAACCTGTGAACGATGGGAACTTTTTTATTGACTTGCCAAAAGCAATGGGTTTTGTAACTTGTGCAACTGAAATAAACACTAAAAAGATGCAGTGATGCAAGTCGCTGAGTAATCATGTATCCTTCCAGTGAGCAGTAAATACCTTTTTGGGAACTAAGTGCTATGTTCAAGAAGAACAAAACATAAAGACGACACAATAAACTTCAAAGTAAATCTGCCTCCTGGGTATTGCGCACCAGGCATCAGTTCTGTGTGACTGTGGGCAGGCTGCCTAGCTCAGGCTCCTCAGCGTCTTCATCTGAACCAGCTTGCTCGTAAGATCCTTCGGAGCACTGGATGAGGCATTATTACTCATGTTGGGAGTATTTTTAGGAACTCGCTAATTGTTACAGTCTTGGTAAGTTGATCTCTACACTTGCTCAGTAAAAAAAGCTTGTGGACTTTTTCTACAAAGCCTCCATAGAATATATGTGCTTGTCATCCAGCACTAGTAGTTTTGCTGTAGTATATGTATGTATGTATATTTTTTACTGTTCCAAAATAAGAAGCCCTTTTAATTACTGTTTTAAGATCAGTGTTATAAAGGCAATATGATTTACCACTATAGTGTGACTGCGGGAGCGTGGGGGCACAAGCTGTGCTACCTGCCCTCACACTGACCGTGGCCACTGAGCTTCAGAAGCAATGGGGTGACAGCAAAGCCTCCAGCTGAGGAATGTAAAAATTCCTTGGACAAGCATTAATCTTTCAAGGGCACACACTCTATTGGTAGCCAAGCAGAGGAATCTCCCTTTCTCTAGCAAAATAAATCCACTTGAATAACTAAAGTCTGCACTTAAACCTTAATAACACAATCCATGGTATTTTTTGAGAGAGCCAGGTGCTCCCACACGTGCCTTTCTAGCTAGAATTGGGGCACTGGAAAGATTACATCTCATCATTTTGCAATTCTCTAATTATATTAACTGTCTGCTATACATTGATGTTAGGTCAGCGTACCGAAAGCAACGCCACAAATACAAACTGCAGTGTTTCTCTTCAGCAGATAGATACCCACGGCTGCTTATCGGACAAAATGATCTGAATCGCTGATCACTGGGCACGTTTAACTCCAGCCAAAGCCCAAACTGCCATTCCCCTGCAGAGGGCTCAGCAATATGCAATCTTGGTAATGAACTTTGCCCTCAATGCAGTGTAATTTTTTTTTTTTTTTTGGTGCTAAAATCTTGGGTGTAAAATGCTAGCTACACAAGTTTCACTCTTGTTTGTTCCCCCCACGCTTTTTCTCTTAATTGTCCCTGCCTTTTAAAAATTTCCCCTTTATTCTTTCTGCGTGCTAGTTTAGGATTTTGCAGCAGCATAGATTTTGTTGTAGTGATTATGAAGGGTATTTTCCATACAGGTATCAATTAATGTAATGACACTGCACAAGTGGCACTTTATTTTCTAGATGACCTAGCTGCTCTGTGGTCTTCACACTCAATAGTTCGTTTGGGACCCTGCAGCAGCGAGCTGGAGGAAAGGGACAGGATGGTAAATTCAGCAGAGGAGGAGTCTTTGAGGTAAAATGCTGTAGCTTGCTCTGCGCTGGGGAGACAAAAGTCATTGCCCAGCTGCAGTAGGCAACATGAGGATGGTGTGACTATCCCTCAGACAAGGCAGGGAGTCATTCAGCATGTGGCCATCGCCACATGTTCAGCCGTAGTAGCAAATTTTGGTCCCAGGACCATTTCTGCTTGACTGGTGGGGCTGTCACGGACAGTTGCAAGTTCCTGGTGCCAGGATGAGCCTTGGAACCGGGACTGGAACTGGTGTGCAAACAGCACACGCAGGCTTGGGCTGCAGCCTGCCACCTAAATTTTGTCTTGCGTCTTGCGTCTCTTTGTCCCAACAGAGAAGGAAAGAATTGCTGCTGCTGAGCATGGAGAGAGGGGAGTGTGTGTGGGAAAAGTTTCTGGATTTCGGTCCCACTGGCAGAGGCTGTGCCACGCTGTAGCAGTCTTGTGCACTGTCTGCTCCTTCTCAGGCTGGAACCCAGGTAGCCAGGGGGATGCACATGCAAAGAAAAAGGTGAGAGGGAGGGCATGGGGTATGCCGTGTTCTTCCCATGGTGAAGAAGTGACAAGCATGATTATTTATTAGTTCTGCTATATTATAGGCATATGTGACTGCAGACTTGCAAAAGACGTTAAATTTGCAAAATCAGGCTCTTGGAATACTTGTGCAACCTTGATGCATCTTCTCTGTGCATGTGGTTAGGAAATGGCCTTTAATTATACAACCACAAAGTTGAGGGAAGCATCAGAGTGGGAAGAATGAATAATGAGCATGAGTTGCAAGCTGTTTCTTGAGGCAGATAATGAAAAAAAATGAAGAATGAGGCTGCAGTCAAAAGAACAAAGCAAGGACATGCTGAATAGACCAGAGGTCTGGGTTGGATATAGCTGGAGATTGCAGGGCATAAGATGATGCCTTCCTGATTAAGGGTCACTTGAATGATGCACCAGAGAGCTGGATTTGCGCAGTGCCTCTGTTGGTGTATTCTTGGGGAACAAATTGTGTGAACTAACCACTTCTCTCATACTGTGCCCAGGTGGCCAAAAAGACCAACAGCATCCTGGCTTGTATCAAGAGTAGTGTGGCCAGCAGGACTAGGGAAGTGATTGTGCCTCTGTGCTTGGCCCTGGTGGGGCCCCACCTGGAATACTGTGCTCAGTTTTGGGCCCCTCACAACAAGAAAGGTATTGAGACGCTGGAGAGAGTTCAGAGAAGGGCAACGAAGCTGGTGAGAGTCCTGGAGCACAAGTCTGATGGGGAGTGGCTCAGGGAACTGGGGGGTTCAGCCTGGAGAACAGGAGGCTGAGGGGAGACCTTATCACTGTCTACAACTACCTGAAAGGAGGTTGGAGCATGAAGGATGTTGGTCTCTTCTCTCATGTAACAAGTGATAGGACAAAAAGACATGGCCTCAAGTTGTGCCAGGGAAGGCTCAGATTGGATATTAGGAAAAAATTCTTCACGGAAAGGTTTGTCAGGAATTGAAACAGGCTGCCCAGGGGGCTGGTTGAGTCACCATCCCCGGAGGTGCTTAAAAGATGTATCAATGAGGTTCTTAGGGACATGGTTTAGTGCCAGAGTTAGGTTAATGGTTTGGCTTGATGATCTTGAGGGTCTTTTCCAACCAAATGATTCTATGATTGTATAATCTTTTCCATGATGCATCATTATGGACCCTGGGCTCTGATTTGCAGAAGCACTGACTTGCAGCTGCAGATAAAGTCAGTGGTAAATGCACTTGGAACCGATAGCCAAGATGTTGCATTAGCTGTTTCAAAAAGTCAGGTGTGAGGCATCTCATCTGGGCTCACAAAGTTCCTGTGTGATATTGGTATTATTTTCTCTTTGCCTAGAAGTGTCAAGGGTTGGGGGAGAAAGTCTCCTCTCTGCAAACAAATGGTATTTATTTCTCACCACCTCTAACATTCATGAAGTGTTGATATAATCCTGACAGGTGCTATAAAATGCCCTGAGGAAATTTATAATTCTGTCTTCAGAGCAAACTTTGAACAACATGCAGTAAATCTGTCTTGGTGGGCAAGGAGTGTATGGCTTAAGTGGGAATACAAAAAAAACGTTGAGCCACATGGACTTTCCAAAGACATTAAACCAAAAGGCTGTTGAGGTTTAGGTTTAATCACAGAAAAAAGAAGTGGGCTGCTATGTAGAAAGGGGGTGAGCAGTGCAGTACTTGATGCATTGTCCCAAGCTAAATGGGTCCTTCACCTCAGTGTTTCAGTTAAGAGGATGATTTTGAAGGAGGAGAAAAGGCCAAGTGAGTTGCAGAAGTGAATGCATGGAAATGTGACTAATAGCTGTAAGCAAGGGAAAATTCGGCAAGTTTTAACCACAGCAGTCTGTGGGCTGGTCATGTAACCTGGAGCAGGTACTTGCTGCAGGCTGGCTGAGGCTGATCAGGTGCTATGTGGCTGCAAAATGGTAAAGAAACAATTGGCAAGCAGGGGCAGAGGGAAAGCAGAATGTAGCCAGCAGGCACTGGCAGAAGTGCAAGTGTAGGAACCTGCTGGGAGGGCGAGCCAGTGGTGGGATGAGCAGCACTTGGGAATGGAGAGCAGAGCTGAGCCGCTGGGGTGAATGGCTGTGGCAGTTCCCTGTGGCTGTGCTCTTAGTTTAGATTCAAGAAGGCAAACTGGTGCTTTGCTGATCCTCTGCAGAGGGAGTGGCATTGGCTTCTGGCTTTTGTCTGCAGAAATGTCTGATTGTCTCTGCTGGGCATTTTCCCACACTGTTGACTGTTGGCAGCACTTACAAGAGTCCGTACACTGTCCTTTCAAAATGAGAAGGACGTGGGGTGTTCTTCATCATTTAAAAGTGTGCTTTTTGGTTTTGTTGCTTGCTTGCTTCTTTTGCAACACAGGAGGATTAACGGGCGCATTTGGCTTAACTTGCTCATGCAGTGCACTCATTTGTATCCTTCTAGCATGGCCCCTCTGATTCATATTGTTACTAAAATAAGCAGTCCCAGTTGTGCCTGGTTTTGGGCAGTTTCACTGGAAGAGCCATGGTCCTTTGTGAAACTCTTGGGTTCATTCAGATAAATAGTATTTTTCTTTATATGCAGATAATTTTCTGGGACATTAGTTATGTTTGTTTTTTGTAGAATAGGTTTTATTAATGGGTTGCATTTCACAAAGTTATCACTTAAGGATTTCACATGGAAAAAAAGGAGAAAAAATGGACTGATCTAGATAAATTTGGGAACATTTAGTCCAGCTTTGGCCCCAGGAAATGTTCTGGGACAAATTATTAAACAGCCAATTTATCAGCTACTGAAAATGATGATGTGATTTAAAAAAAAACTTTGGTTTTGTGAAGAAGAAATCACATCAGACTCATCAGATTTCTTCCTTGGGCAGGATAATAGACACAGTACATAGTGGGGATATATAATTTGACTTCTCTTAAGTTTGTGACTTTTTTCTTGTGGTATCTTTATATGCTACACAGGGAAATATGTCCAGCATGAAGACACCGCACAGAATAGTGGAAACCACTCAAAACTAGTTGTAGTTCACTGCCCGAGTGAGAGGGCATTTAAAGCGGGGCTGAGCCCACCTGCGTCTATTCAGTATTTTCAATAAAGACTCAGGTAATGGAATGGAGGTTATATTGGTCAGATGCACAGAGGACATCAAGCTATTATGCTGTAAAGATGATGGAAGACAAAACTGGAATTCAAAAGGGCCTTGTTAATTTGAAAGGAAGTACTAAATCAACAAGACAAGGTTCAGCTTTTCAAAGTCCTCTACCTATGGAAGATAAGGGACAATCTGGAATGAAAAATGGAGAACGTTTGCTGCCCAGGCAGTGTGAACAGCAGGAGAAGATCTTGGAGTGGACAACAGCTGAATATATGTCAGCAATACTGTGTTCTTGCAAAAACATATTTCTTTGTTTAATGCGGATGCGGCCAAATTGGAGGTAGCTCAAGGCAGAGTTTAGAAAACATAGAATGTAAGTTCAAAGAAGTGGTTATGTTTTAAATCAAATAAAAGAAAATAGACAGGGTAACAGTATGCCAGTTTGCAACAGGTTTTGTACAGCAGTTGCCAGCTAATTGCTCTCCTTCTATACTTGGAACAGAACAGTGAAACATCAGTGTAATGTTTAAGAAAGAAATTCAGGTTGGAGGTTAGGAAAAGGTGATGTAAAATGGGGACAGATCCCTCAGAAGGGCACTGGACTTCTCTTCTGGAGGTGTTGAAGAGAAGGCTGGCTGGATGTTAGGAGTGGGAGTTGTACCCAGCCTCTCCATGTGTACACAGGACTGGAAAGTATCGTGTCTCAAGTACCAATTTGACCCTACTTTTCTCACTGTTCTTTTCCTCCATGCCCCAAGTAAATTAGTTATGGTGGGTTTTGGTTTTTTTTTTTTTTGTTTTTTGTTGTTGTTGTTGTTGTTGTTGTTGTTTGTTTGGTTTTTTTGTTTTTTGTTTGTTTGTTTGTTTGGTTTTTGTTTTTTTTTTTACTTTTTGAATAAAATCAGTTAACAGACTGAACTTCCTACCTGGATTTGTGAACTGTATGTTAGTGTCTTCCTTTCCAGAACTGTTATTCTTGTGGTGCTCTGATACTCTGATAGCTTTTTCTATATTCTGTCTGAAATCTTGCTCACTTGGGATCTTTTATCTGTGGGATGGCTGTTACAGGTAGAACACTGAAAATGTGCTCTGGGAGACGATTTGAACTGTTTGATCCCATGAGGAGCTAAGCCAAACCTCAATAAAGCTGGAGTGAGCAACTGATGTCGATGGGAGATGTTTTGTAGAATGAATGGCAGAACGTAAGTGGATGTGCAGGGTTTTAGTTCTGCCATCCAAAAGAGCTTTTGTTTTCAGGTTAGCAAGTCTAAGAGAAAGGGAAGGCTTGTATTGAAATAATGCATAAGAAAAGCAAACACCACATCACCAAACTGGGGCATGATAGGGAACAAAAGCTAGAGAGACATGTCACTGGGTTTGTGCCACTGAAGAAGTCACCTGCTTTGTCTGTCTGTGGGCTGGGCAAGGTGTCAAGCTGTGAGTAATGACAGGCTCTGATGTTTGATCCTGTGATCATGGGAACAGAACTTCAGACATCCTATGGAAGTAAACATGATTTCAGCTGAAAATCACTTGTCTCCATCATGATGTCCTCCTCCTAATCAAAACAAGTGTCAGGATCCTGAATTTTGGTAAATTGTTTGAGTTAAAGATGATTAAGTGCTACAAAATCTCAGTTTAAAAGAAATACTGCTCACACAAATGGAAAGTTAGCTGATACAATTATTCCTTCCTCATGGTGGTAACAGGTATTGCCTCTTTCGTTAACAGCATGCTCCAAACAAGCAAGCAAGCCACTGTCCTTCTCACTCTAATTTCTGTGATCTTTTGCAAGTAAGGCAGAGGACAGATGCAAACTTTTGCCTGAGGATTTAAATATTTTTATTTCATTTCTACTCCGAACCAATAAAGTACTAGAATACCGACATTCTTTCAGTCTTGTAAAGAACTGTAATGGAGGTGCACAAAGCTCAGCCAGTACAAAGTTATTTAAATCTCAGAGGTCCATTCAAAGACAGTTGTTTTCAAGCTGTTTTTTTTCTTTTTTTTTTTTTCTTCTAATGGAAATAAATGTTCTTATGATGGAAGAAACAAAGATTTCTCTCATTCACTAGGTTTCATATTCAGCGTCTTTGATATCACAAATAAAAACATATTTCTAGGTACATTTAGGTAGAGCTCCCGTTCTACTGCTCAGTGTTCCATGACTGCTTTCTTGCGGGCAGATCAGTTTGTAACATGGACCAACACCTTTTCTTCTGCTATGAACTGTAACGGTTTTCTTTTTCTTCTACTGTGAACTATAATGGTTTTGTTGTTCAGTGAGGAATCAGATGTTGGATTTTTTCACTCTGTATATGTCTTGTTTTGTACATTGCATGACAGAATCAAAGCTGATAGGGTGTTATAAGGAGGTGATTTTAGAACTGCTGTTGTGTTTGAAGGACCGTGGAGCCGTTTCCAGACTGTCTGTGCCCCATGGAATCTGAGCACTTCCTGAGTCAGGGGTAAAATATTTTTGTTTAGAGCAAAGGGTAAATAAAATGTTTTCTATCATAGCAACACAGAGATGCAGAACAAGTCCTGACACATTAGTGAAGTGGTTGTTCTGCTCTTTCAGAAATAGCATAGGGAATAAAAAGAAGAAAAAACTGACCTTTTGCCAATGATAATGCATTCGTGGGTCTGTTTGTACAGCTCAATATGCAATGCCTTTATGAAATTCTTTCATATGAGTGACACATGTCAGATGAGGCTCTTAAGGGATATCTGGCATCATATATACAGCAATTACATGTTTGATTGCACAGAATATAAAATCAAATGATGCCAGCAGTTCCTGTTAATGTCAAAAGATAAAATCAAGCCCAACTCCCAAGCATATTTCACAGACATTCTAGAGCTGTCATTCTATGATATCCCCTCTTTGTCTTTGGTTTGTTTTCCTTCTAACATTAATGTTTCTTCTAGTTTCAGTCCGTGGATGTCTATTTTCAAGTAGTATAATCAAGGTGATATTAAGTTGTAAAGCTCTGTTTATTGGTCCCATATGGTCCATAAACCCGGAGGCTGCTGGATGTGACCCACAGGCACATCCAGAGCTGACTTTTGGGTTTCTGCTACAGCTGCTGATCACAGGCAACAGGTACCTAGGGTGGCAGGGGCGTGCTGTTGGTGTGATGGGATTGACACTCGTGTTCTCTGTGGCAAAAGCAGGTATCAGCTCCTCTATTCCTGTGATCCTCAGCACCTTCTCTCTGATGAAATGCTTGACTTTTCAGCGAAGAATGCATAAAGTTGCTTTAAAATATTGGAAGGGCCAGACTGATTTACTGTGATGTCTTACAGTGACAGTTACTGGTACGTGAGAAATGATCTTGGAACTAGAATAAAATCGAAGAACACACACACTTCCAAAAATATGGCAGAGACTTATTGCTCCTTCATATTTGGGGGAAAGATGTGTGCATCTACTTATGCATCCATATGTCAGAAGATAAACAAATGTCTGTAGAGACCTGCTTATATGTGCTTTCTAGTTTGCATCATCAGTATTTGCTAATTATTTACATTTTACACAACTGCAGAAACATTTGTTGTGTTCCAGTGTGTGTGAAATACAACCAGTGTCTACCAAGAAAGGAGACAGAGCATTGGTTTGAGGATGTGTGTCAAGCCCTTGAACTGGAAAAATCTGGAAAAGGCAGAATATCCAGATAGTACATTTGCAAAAACAGATCCAACAGTTTATTTTCCATTACTGATTTTTAACCTCATTATTTGGTATCAGGGTCTAGCTAGTGATTATTTCTTTATTCTTTCCAATGCTTAGAGAATTTGACATGCCCCACCCGTGAAGAAAGCTTTTAAAATCAACTATATTATCCCACAAAGTGGGGTTTTTTTGGGATTTCCAGTTGCTTTTTCTAACAGTGACATTTCTGTTCAGTCCTCATCTGTGGCAGGCACCCAGGCAACCTCTCTGCTGTCCTTTTTGTTTTGTAGCAGTCTGACAGCAGTATCTGCTTCCCAGAGTTCGGTTAGATTGACATTCATGAGCAGAAGGTACGCATTTCACCTTCACGATGCCCTCCCCAAAATCAGCATGATGTTGTGCCATATACATAATTTATCACTTATCCCGTGACAGTAAAACTACACAAGGATGTCTCTAACATTATCCAGGGCGACAAGAGAATGATGGTTTTTTTTCTTTGTTTCTATTTCCATCACAGTGCTTATCACCATGCAGACACTTAGTCCATGAAAATCACCCGACCTGTTTGATAACCTTTGCCGCAACATTGACCGAACATCAAATTAAAGGATCTTTTAAGGCCCACTTGTCTGCCATCTCTTATTTTAACTTGCTAATGACTTCAGTGTGACAAATGGCAGAAAACCACACAAAGGTGTAGAGATGGCATTGCTCACTGGTAGCACATTGATTTTTAATGCCCAGATCCTGACTGTGGGAATGATCCTCCTTCCTCTGAGGTCAGAGGGAAAACGTTCACTGGCTGCCTGGGTCTTCTCCCAAAAGCAGAAACGGGATGAGCTCGTACACTTTGAACCATTCTCCTGAAATGTGCCATGATTTTGGTGCCTGTCTCTCCTTTCTGCCACACCACAGTGCTGATGTAGGGTTTTGCAATTCAGTTTTTCAGGGAAAGGGAGATCAGTGATGCAATATGGTGGGGCAAGTGTGATGTGTTTTACTGAAATGTATATATACCAGTCCTGGAAGAGAGAGGGATGTAAACAGCAGTCCTGTCTCCCATGCTTTCTTAATCGGAGCTCACAAACCAATTCCTGTTTCCCAGGAAACTGCTGGGTCACAATAATTACTTAATTATTCCGTGATAGTAGATAGGAGTGTGAAACTCCTGAGTTCTGCCTCTGTCCTTTCAAAGGGACATCATGTGAAAAGCAAAAATTTGTATTACGGTTTTCTTTACAGATGAAAACCATCTATCTTTCAAACACAGCTTTTGAATGAGATTTTTCTTTTTTTAATACCAGGTAACAAACCTCCAGAAAACAGGTTAAACTGATATAGCTTCTTTAGATTTTTCTACTAAAATAAGATTGGAGAAAATATATGATTTTTGGATAAAATATTTTTTTGTTTCAGTTTTGTAGTAGTTACAAAAACATAACCACATAATTTTATATAAAACAAAAATTGAAATAACGTTTCTGTAATGACTGTTTCTGAAATGTTTAATAGTTTGTTTTTTTCCTACATTCATTTTTTCCTCTCTCTTTTTTTTTTTTTTTTTTTTCCCCATGGTGAGTGAAATAGCTTGAGAAACTCGTGTTCTTTTGTATGACTGAAATATGTAATTTTAATTGAAAGAAAACGTTCAGGTTTTTTTCTGCATGTTGCTCTTTGCATGGTTGAATATAACATTGCTTTTTCAATGGCAGTTGTTTGAAGAAAATGTTAAGAACTACTTCTCCTTGAGAGTGTCTCACATTTGGTTGCCTATTAGATTTCTTTATTATTATGTCACATTGGAAATTGCTGTGTTTTACTGAAAGAGAAAGAAAAGCTAACATGTTGTTTTGTAAACTGGCAAAGGTGATCATTTTTAAGTAAGTTCAAGCAGAGCCATTCAGAGGTAAGAAATTTGATGTTAACTGCAATGTAATTGAAAAAAAATAATCCAGTGCTTATTGAGAATGCCTTGTTCAGATCGAGGCAATTATTATTAGCCAATTGCCAGAAAGGGTTTTGCAAATTGAACTGCATTAAATAATTGTAATATGATTTTGTAAACCTTAGTTGCAGCACCCATCGCAGTGTAGCAAATTACACCACTGGGAAAGTAAATATATAGTTATGCCTCAGTGGCTGTAAAGTGTCTCTGTGCTCTGACTGAGACCGTCCCATTTAAGAGCAACAATTTTCATGTTTTGGAGTTCACATAGTTTGCCTGTATTGTCTGTGACGGAGAGGAGAAGATGTCCCTAAGGTCACTTTCATTTTGTTGCATTAAGGTAAAGGCCTGTGAAAATGGATTAAGAATGGTGCTTAAATTGCAAAAGCATCACTGTAAAGTGTATTGGAAGTGAAAATGGCTTTTTGTTCACATTTCAGTTATTGTGCCCATTAGACACTATATTGGTTTAAAAAAAAAAGCCCATCAGTGAATTGTGGTGGATACATATGAATCACTTATTTTCTTTCCTATTGCATTATGTATCATTCTACTTGGAGCATGGCATTAGCATTATTGTCTTGAAAATAACATTTTCTTCCATCCTATTTCATTTTAATAAAGAAATGAAAAAATATTATTTGAACTTAAGCTGAAAAATATAGGTATATTCCTTCACATCAACTTATTTAACCTAATTTAAGTACAAATACTTCTTACAAAATTCACCAACCACAATATTAAATGTGTACAAAAGCAAAATACAGATCAATGGGGAAGCTTTTCAATGACATATGTCAGTTGGCATTTCCTTTTCCTTTTGGAAATCTCTGCTTCATCATGGTAGTTTCAGGTTAATTCATTGTTACCGTATGAAGCAGAGCACTCTGAGCGTTATCCACTGGGCACTGGTGAATTGGAGAACCAGAGCAGTTCTGAATTTTTCTTTTTCTCACTGATGTGTTCAAGACTTTTAACCACCTTTCAGCTATTCCATAGGCATAAATTATGAGTTATTTGCTGTGGCGTACGGTGATGGTCAGTGATTGTCTGGTGCTGCAGGGTTTGTCTCGTGGCAACACAGAGAGCAATTTGGACAGAGCTGGAACCCAGAGGGCTGATCTGCAGGGAGCCAGAAAGGTGCTCCTTTGCCATTTGGGGACACAACCCATGAGAGGCTCTTGCTAGAAGAAGAAGGAAGCTTCCAAGATCCAGTTCCTGGGGCTCAGAGAGGCCAAAGAGGGCTCGTAATTGGGGATTTCCATGGCAACAGGCTGGCAGAGCTGCCAAGGTAAAAAGGGAAGCTGAAGAACAGAAAATGCCTGGGAGGGGCATCAGGAGGAGCTGATGAAAGCTGTCCCAAGGGTTGGTGCAGGGTCTTGGAGGAGCACGTGGCCTTGGGCTGCTGGCTCGATATCCTACTAGGGGTACGCAGAAAGCTGTGAGAGGGGCTTTGGTGGTGCTGAGAGGAGGGAGGTGGCTGGAGGCCCACGTGGATATGCAGAGCTGCAAAAGGGGTGACAGTGCCAGTGGCTGAAACCTTAGAAGCCAGCCATGCCTCAGAGCTGAGGCTGTGGTGCCCAAATCTCTCCGTGAGCCAGTCTCTGAGGTGTCAAGCCTTTTGCAAGGATGCTTGGATGGAAAGTTTCAGTCATCCTCAGGGCAGAAGAAGTGCCCTTTAGCTCAAAACTTCCGTGTAAAGGGTAAATCAGCACCATGCATTTCTGCATCCTAAGTGGTGGACATCAGATGGAGCTGCTCTTTTAACAGGAGTAGGCATTGTATTAATGTGAAAGATCATTTTTTACCTGTTTTTAATTATTTAGTAAGAACTGATGGGATGAAGAAGAAAGATTGAGTGTAGTAAGTATAGAACTTAAAGATTTCCCTGGAAATGCTTTAATATTTGATGCAGAGATTGTTTTTATGAGCAAATGCATGGTCACAGCAGGTATTAACTAAAATAGCCTGAGAAGGGAATGTGATTTCCCACTCGCTCCCCCCCGCCATCCTCCAGCCCAGCAGATGTGCTGCTCACGGCGAGTTACATTGAGTGGCTGTGGAAATCCGCAGCACAGCTCCCCTTCCATCCTCCTTTCAGATGTGGGTTGCGTTTCTCCACCATTGCTGCAGCAATGGTTTTAGCCTCTGGGAGCAGAGTTTGCCTCCATAATTTATTTCTCTATTTCCAATTTCACACTGCAAACTTCCTGAGCACGGTTCCTGGACAGGGCTGGCTTGCTGTGAGCTCACTGGTGATGGATGCCTTGGGGCAGTTGGGAGGAAGGGGAGGAAACGTGCTGTGCCCCCACAGCTGAGAATGTGATGGACAGTCTGCACACAGGGGACCGCTGTCACCCTTTTGCCCCAAATAAACCCCATCCCACAGCCCAGCTGTGGAGGGGTCACGCTAGTCACTTGTGGATAGCACGTCTGCAGGGGAGCGAGCCCAGAGCTGCCTGGTCACCATGGTGGCCCTGCGGTGGGGGAGAGATGGCCACCCGCAGCTCCCTGGGGACAGCTGCGCCAGCACGGGACTCGGAGTGCTGCTTTGGGGCTGTGAAAGGAAAGCTTCTCTTTTTGTGGCTGGCTGATTGCAGTGTGTCCTGCAGCCCTCAGCTCTGCAGGGCGCACAGGCAGGAGTGCACGCAGCCGCCATGTGTCTGAGGTGGCCATTTGCCCCAGTGCCCCACACATGGCGGCTGTTCGCCTGGGGCAGCCTTTTGCTTGCTGAGCCCCATGTGTGGTGGCCATTTACCTGAGGCAGATAATTGCCTGAGGCTCCCCACATGTGGTGGCCATTTGTCCCAGGCGACCGTTTGCCTGAGGCTCCTCGTGTGTGGTGGCCATGAGGAGGCTGTTTGCCTGAGGTGCCCGATGCGCAGCGGCCATTTTCCTGAGGTGCCCAGTGTCCTGTTTTTAATCCCTGAGGGGACAGTGTGTCCTGTGGGCTGTGACTGGGGACTCATGAGAGGGGAACAGTGCTGCTAATGATCTGAGAGCAGGAATTGCTGACAGCCAAGAGACTTGTTTTGTTTTAATTTCAGGTCATGATTTTGCTAAGCACCCAAAACACAGAGGAAATGAGAAACTTCTATTCCTTTCCTTTTCTTTTTTCTTTTTTTTTTCTTCCTGTAATGGAAAGAACTGAACTAATCTAAAGCAATTCTGTGTTTTTCTAACAGACTTATGCTTAATTTGACAAGTTAGACTTGAATCAAGATGATTCCCAGAATGAGAAAGGAGTGAGGATTACCTCATAATGGTAAAATAATGACAGTGGTTAAAAAGAAAAGTAACGTAAAGCAATTTAGAATCAAAGTCATCAAATTAAACACAACTTAAGAAAAACACCGAGCTATGCTTTGAAAGTACTGCTTTTTACAAATCTTGCGTTTCTTTGTATATGAAGACAAACAGACGTTTTGTTGAATGGAGATGCTGTTATTATACTTGTCTCATTTGCCTGTGGTTTAATATAAATTTCAATCAAATGCACAAAAAGTTGTAAATAAATAACTGTGCATCCTTATTTTTGATCTTTTAAAGAACTCAGATCAGGCAGCGTGAAAACCCTTTGATTGCACGAGGAGGCAAGAAATCACTGAGGAGAGCAGAGAGAATAAAGTATGAGGCTTCAGTAAATAAGACAGGAGAGAGAGGAGGAAAGGCACGTGTCTAGAGGCCTTTGCAAGTCTGGGAACTAGTGATCAAGAAGAAGATGGAAATGGATAACTGTGTAAGAAGAGAGACAATGGCCAGAGGAGAAAGCAATGACGAAAATGAGGTGAGGAACGGTGCTGAGTGTCACAGTGTCACAGCAGAGTCAGACTCTCCCGTGGTGTGTGGGAGAGGTGAATGTCGATGCACCATGCTCTGGCTCCTACAGTCCTCCCAAAAAGCCAAGCAAAACGTCAACCACAATGCCTTCACTTCTCTGCTTGGCAAGGTATTTATAATTGATTTGTTGTAAGGTTTGTCTTGGTTCTCCAAGACTGCTTCCCCCTGTGTCTGGTCTAGTCTGGATTTGCTTGTATGTGGGACTGCCCTTGAAGGCTTCTCCCAAACAGGTGCAGAACAGGCGGCTGGTTGCTTGGTTGGTCTGCATCGCTGGAATTGAGAGTACCAGCTTCCCAGCCTGTGTGCTTTAGCTTTACTTACTGCTGTGAGCAACATTAAAGAATAGCACATCTGTTTGGACAATGTGACATTCTTATCCTTGTCGGGCATAAAGTGATTCGTAAACATCAGCAAAAGCCGAGAGCTCTTTGCAGTGCAAGGGCTGCCTCGCTACCATTTTCCAAGAAAGAGAGATAGCAAGACTCCCACTGTGATGGGGGAAGATGATGCCTCACTGCTCCCTGGGGAATGCTGTGATATTCTCAGCTGGGAGAGCACCTTCATTTGCTGTGGGGGGACCTGCCTCCTCCAGCTCCCATGGAGGTCCAAAATGCAGTCACCTCATGCAGAATCTCAATAACTAACATGAGCTGAAAAACAAGCAGGAAATAAACTCATATTTACTCCTTCAGACATGTGGTCTTATCTAATACCTGGGTAGTTTAATCTGAATTTGTGTGAGATTTTCAAAAAAACTCTTTAATCAGTTACTGTTTCTGTGCATTTAGGCAATTTCTCTCTCTGGATTTACCTAACCTTGTGGATGCCTCTGGGAGGGAAAAGAAATCCTTCTAAATCATGAACACCACAATTATGCAATTGAACTTTCTTTTATACAGTAGGTGTTGCAAATGCTGTGTTGAAAAAGAGGCATTTCTTTCACTACAACAAACTCTCAAGTCAAGTTCTGTTATCCAAGTTAATAACATTAGTTCTGTTTTACTGATGTGTGTTTGTGGGGAAGAGTAAGAAAGAATAATAAGAATTCTGTGATGATTGACTAGTTTGAGACAGCTTTGATCTTGGCCATCATAAAAGAGAATATCCAAAGTAGTAATATGCAAACCTTGACATTTGTTTATGACGAAAGAAAATTGAGGGTAGGGAAACACATTTGCAATATAAGCCAGAGAGTATTGTAATAGTGTGATTATTGTTTTTTTAAAAGCTCATAGATTTCACCTGTGATACACATTTTGAAGAAGCTTAATGTGAACTTACTGTCTCAGAATAGCAGATGAGCTTTCCGAGCAAAGCCGTGGGCAGTGGATGTAGCGGTGGTTTGGAGAGTGCACTGAGAAACTGCAGCACTGGAGTTAAGGAGAGAAGAGTTTTACCTTGTTCAGTTTTTTCCTGCTGCCCACAGTATGAATTGTAGATGTGACATCAACAAGGAAGTTCCCATTGCTGGCTATAAACTGCTGAAATCACCTCTAATGTCAGCATCCATAGTTAGACAATTTTGCAGCCCCCTGGGAATGCAGGCCACTGTGTCACCTCATGATCCTTCATCACATTTGAGAAAAGCACTGTTGACAGATGGGTATCTGATCATTTGAAGATATTAGGAACAGGGAACCTGCCACTTCTTTTCTAATTTCAGAAGTTTATCATTCTTACTATTAAAAGCATTATCCAATTTCAATTTGCCTCACTTTTTTTTGGTTGGTTGTTTTTATTGTCATTGTGTCTTGCTACATATATTCTGCAGGATTTAAGAGCCATGATAAGATGTATTTTCTCCTTTAAAGTACTATCAAGGCAGCTTTTTTACTTTTTATTCTTTGTCCCTTGATTTGATTTCTAAAACCACTTCTGTGGATGCTTCTCAATTTTCAGTGTCCTTAAAACATGAGAAGTCCAGGTACAGTATTTTGTTATGGTTCTCAACAGTACCTCAGAGATGAGCAGAACCACTTCCTGCTCTCTTGTTCCTTCTCTTTTGTGCAAACAAGGATCACACCGGAACTTGGCCCTTACTTTAGAGTGGCTGCTGTGTGAGGAAGGTCCCTTACTGTGCAGGTGTGGCTGACAATCTTTAGTCATTGATTTCTAATTTTATATTGAGATGCACACTTAGGTTTTTTTGTATGTAGATTCAGCATAACAAGCATCTGGGTGTATTCTGAATGAATACCCTCTTCGCTTTGCTGTTTATCGTTCTGATGATGTTTGCTGCTAGTTTTATTTGCAGGGATGTAATATTTACCTCCAGACTGTAAACAGTGCCTTGTCAATGGGACGGTTACCTCTAACAAATGTTTTTTTCTTCTTTCTTTCAACACTTACATCATTTAGTCATTTTTTAATCCATTAACTATATACTTCAGGGCTTTAAAAACTTGACAAAATTCTGAGTATATTGCATTTCTGTTCTTGTCTTTATCAGCCAAAGTTGTAACCCTATCAAAGAAAGAGGCATCTTTGACATTACTGGGGCAGCTCATGGAAAATAGGCTACAAAGACATTTGCAACATCTGTTTTGCTTGAGAATGAAAATGTTATGGAATAATGTAAGTAAAAAGACTTTAAAGCTATACAGTCCTTTAGCGTTTTCAGGTAGCCATTCAGGTTTATGTTGGCATCTTTTCTAAGTGTACTGTGCATATAGTTTATGGAAATTTGCATGGTGTTTGTGGAAACTTCACATGTCTAGGCCTTTATTTAAACCTAGGAGATAAGAGCAATGTGTAGCAGCAGCTTGACCTGTTTTCAGTAAATTAATTTCCACTACAAAATACGACAAGTTTGCATTTTTAAAAAATCGGCATTGTTGTCCTGTGTTGCAGTCTCATTCCTCATGATGCTGGAAAATTAGAATGAGTAAATTTGTTTTTCCTTGCAAATATTCTTCTTTTCTATCCATTAAGCACCCAAAGGCACAAACTGACCTCAATTTGCATTTTACTTTTTTGCTTTTTTCTTTCTCATAAATCTCTTCTGTACAGGTTTTGAAAAAATTGAGAACCTGTTTGATGAAATAAGTTAACTAGTTGCAGGTTTGTTTTAAGTCCCCATATACAAAACCAAAACAAAGAAACAAACACCCCTCCCCAAAAAAACAAACCAGAACCAAAAACCCCATGAACAACAATAAAAAAAAGGAAAAAAAAAAAAGAAAAACAAACACACACAACCCACAAACAAAAGGGCCACCAAACCAACAAAACAAAAAAATGCCCTCCTATTATATTCTGCAACTTGAAGGAATTCAAGTATGGGAGGCCGACGGCATGGTCATAAGGTAGGTTTTCTCTCACCTGCATTTATTTGGTGTTAAGGTAAAATAACATGAATTCTCTCTAAGTCTCCTGTCCCTTTTGTTCCCTCAGCAATTAGAGTCTTAAGGCTTCAGAAAAGTAATTGTTTCTGAAAAGTCAGAATGTACAGACAATACAAGGGCAATGTCAGGGAAATAATGACTTTGTTTCCTTTGCATGTCTTTGTTCATGTGATTTATTAACTGTGATTTTCTTTTTAATCACTTGTGGCTTTTTTCCCTGCTTATATTTGGCTTTTTTCTCTGTGCAGTGTAAGTAGCTAGAATGCTACCACTGGTAGTTCTGTTGCCTACTGAATACTTTCTTTCTTCTGAGCTGCAAGTGCTTCAGCTGTGCAGCTGCCAGAGAACCGTGTGATCCCATCCTCATTGTGCAGAGGAAAACATCTCTTTCAGTTTCTTTTACATGTCTATCCAGGCCATGGCTAACTTCTATGGAAATGAGATTGTTTGTGGGCACACTACAGCTACAGCTTCAGCAGCAGTATAGTGCAAAACAAAGTGAAAAGTGGGAAAAGCAACTAGTGTGCAAGTTGATTATCTCTAATGTTTAGAAATTGAATTGTTTTTACTTGTTCTTTATAAAAGCCTTTGCTAGAAAAACAAAGTCATACAGAGAATGTGCACTAATCCTCTCAGTTGCAAAATGTTTTCAACTTAAAATACTGGAAATAAGATCAAGAAATGAGCACTTCCAAGCCCTAAAAGAAGCCTCTTTCTCCTTTATCATGAAGTCTCTAATTGTGATACATAGGAGCAAATGTTTAGTCTTAAATATAACAATATGCATTTCTGACATGAGAAATGAATGAGAGAATAATAAGATATTCAGGTAAACACTAGCATTTGCTTTAGCATGAAATCAGCCACAGGAGATAGAAACATAATCCTTGATTCTAAAGAGCTCAAACGGCTGGTTCTTTATCCAGCATAGCACTTAAGCACATACTTACCTCTGAGCATTTACATAGTTCTGCTGAGATCCGTGAGGAATATTCATGAACTTAAAGACAGAGCAATGACAGAAATGCTTTGTTAATTCAGGGCTAGAATGCTTTTAACTTTGCAGGAACAAGTCTTTCTGCCTTTTTATTTTATTTTTTTATTTTATTTATTTTTTTAAAAATTTAGCTATTATAATGTAGACTTTGCTGATCTCCCATAGGACTCTATTTTTATGTGTATGTTGTATTGGATTAAAAACAAAAAGGATGATGATTTTCCTTTCTAGAGAAAAAGTAATACTTTCCCACATGTATTGTTACACTGACTTTCCAGGCAGAGAGGAGCGCCGGGGGAATTGTTAGTGTGCACATTAACTCTAAAATCTGTTTGCAACCACAGATTTTTTTAATGCATTTTAGTCTAAACCTGCTGTGCACTTTTTGACAACACTGTAGGTACAGTCGTGTCTCAGTGACTGCCTAACATTGCAGGTCCTAGCGTCTTTTGCACACCTCAGCCAAGCTGTATTTTCATTTCCGTGTTGATGTAGTAGCAGTTGTATATACATCATTGCACTAGGTAAAATAGGACTATGGTTTGTACTAAACATGGTAGGTGGCAGACTGATGGTGTGCCAGGTGATACCTCAGTATGGCAAAATATGGTATTAGACAGAGGTATCTTAGCTTTGCATGCCATATTAACAGCATTATGTTGCTTCTGGTGGCCAAGCAGGCTCACCCAGAGCCCTCTTGACTTGACACTGTTGCATGCATATACACCAAGACAAAAGGACGGCCTGAGGAGCATAACGTGTTGGCCGGGAGCTGTGTATCATTACCTGAGGGAGATATTTCTTTCTGCATTGTTTTTTTTCACCTGTGCAGTGCCACAATGCAAAGCAGGGAGTGGGAGCTGAGGGAAGGAAGGGCTGGTCTTCCCATTTCACAGAATGAGGTGTCGAAAAATTAGCACAAGGTTACAAATAATGTCTGATGTAGATCTGAGAATGGAAGACTTAGGAGTCCCAAGCTGGCATCTTGGCCATAGACTATTGTGTTGGAAAACGTGTGCCGCCTCTGCCTCGCGCTGGAAGGAACTGGGCTGAAACCACTTGCACGCACAGGTCTGCATCTTCCTCTGCTCTAGTGAGGTGCTGCAATTCACTGCTGCTTCGTGGAGCCCTGCAAGGTCAGACTACAGGAGAATTGCACCTGTGTCGAGGGTTAAGATTGCGGGGTGACAATAAAACCCTGACAGATGTATTGTTAACCTCCTCTCCCCCCCACTTCCCCGTTTTGCTCCTCCCTCTCCCCCCTTCCACTCAGGATGGGCGATTGGGAGGGAAAGAAGGACAGAGAAAAGAGAGTTGGAAAAATTAACAATGTTTTACTAATGCTACTAATAAGAATAGAGAAAATAGTACAAAATATACAAAACCAATCTTGAAAGTCTCAGCAACTGCAGAGCTGGCACCCAAAGTCCTGGATTAGACTCTGCAGCCAACCAGAGCTGGATTCAGTCTGTCATTAGGCCTCAGTTCGCAGGGACGACTAGCAAGGTCCTCTCCTAATGTCGGCCATAGGGAAAAAGGGAAAAGGGGCAAGATCCTCGTGATCTCCCACTTTTATATGAAGTATTCACGTGAATGGAATGTTGTACACAGTTGGTCAGTTTCTTGGTCACTTGTTTCTCGTCGCCCCTCTCGCGAGATGTCCATCCATGCTTATCAATAAGTTTGCATTCCATTGCTAGGTTTACCAAAACATGTGTCTGGTTCTCCAGGAAAATGCACTTAATATGAAGGCTTTAGCTGACAGGCAAAATTCACTGAAAGAGAAACTTGTTTTTAACAAAACCAGGACATTCCACCCCTTATAATATGCCATTCACTGAATACTTAAACCTTATCAATACAATCTATCAATACAATCTAATTAATCACTACTACTATAGAGATATATATATACATATGTATATATATATACACAGGAGTAATTAATCTTAATCAGTGGACCATCCTTTGAAAAGTTCACTAAGTTCATTTTGTCATGACAGTCTCTCAGGGCAGGAAAAATGGTACAAGTGCATCTCATGACCACTCTTTGTGGGTTAAAGACATCAACTTCGAAGAAGTTGTCAGGTGCCACTCGAAGAAGCTAGCTCTGGTTTCATCATCACTGTCTTGATCTGGAAGACACTTATTAAATACTGTTAGTATGTCAATTCACATCCTGCAGTTCAGTATTGCATATTTTTACCTAAACTCAAATTCCCTTGAGGTACACACCGAACTTCTCCATCCTTAAGCATCACCCACCAGGCCACCCCCACAAGGCATTTGCTACCATCCATGAGTCAGTATAGAGATAAAGTATTGGCCACTTCTCTCGTTCAGCAATGTCCAAAGCCAGCTGGATGGCTTTCACTTCTGCAAATTGACTAGATTCACCTTGTTCTTCAGTGGCTTCTGTAACTTGTCGTGTGGGACTCCACACAGCAGCTTTCCACCTTCGATGTTTTCCTACAAGATGACAGGATCCATCTGTGAGCAGTGCATACTGCTTATCAGTCTCTGAAAGAGTATTATACGGTGGTGCTTCTTCAGCACGTTTTACTTCCTCCTCATCTGGAGACATCCCAAAGTCTTTACTTTCTGGCCAGTCTGTAATCACCTCTAAGATTCCTGGGCGATTGGGACTTCCAATTCGAGCTCGTTGTGTGATCAATGCAATCCATTTACTCCATGTAACTTCGGTTGCATGATGTGGAGAGGGAACCGTCCCTTTGAACATCCAGCTCAGCACCGGCAGTCGAGGTGCTAGGAGGAGCTGTGCTTCAGTACCGATCACTTCTGAAGCAGCTCGAACTCCTTCATATGCTGCTAGTATCTCTTTTTCAGTCGGAGTATAGTTGGCCTCAGATCCTTTGTATCCTCAACTCCAAAAACCTAAGGGTCGACCTCGGGTTTCTCCTGGTGCTTTCTGCCAGAAGCTCCAGGTAAGTCCATTATCTCCGGCTGTGGTGTAGAGCACATTTTTAACATCTAGTCCAGTCCAAACTGGTCCAAGGGCCACCACATGAGTTATCTCACGCTTGATTTGTTCAAAGGCTTGTTGTTGTTCTGGGCCCCACTCAAATTGGTTCTTTTTACGAGTCATTCGATAGAGAGGGCTCACAATCTGGCTGTAGTCAGGAATATGCATTCTCCAAAAACCTACAATGCCCAAGAAAGTCTGTGTCTCCTTTTTATTAGTAGGTGGAGACATTGCAGCAATTTTGTTGATCACATCCATTGGGATCTGACGACGGCCATCTTGCCATTTTATTCCTAAAAACTGGATCTCTCGTGCAGGTCCCTTGACCTTGCTTTGTTTTATGGCAAAACCAGCATCCAAAAGAATCTGAATTATTCTCTCACCTTTCTCGAAGACTTCTGTCGCTGTGTCGCCCCATACGATGATGTCATCAATATATTGCAAGTGTTCTGGAGCTTTACCTTGCTCCAGCGTGGCCTGGATCAGTCCATGGCAGATTGTAGGACTGTGTTTCCACCCCGGGGCAAGCGATTCCACGTGTACTGGAACAAAACCAGGACAACCTGACAAGGATAAGTGGTGTAGAAATGACTCTTTGTTTACTGAATGGCACAGAATCCAAATGGTTTCCACAAAATAGTTCAGAATTTCTATGGTAAATTGGGTAAAAGAATGCAACCAGCTATACTGTTTTGGGATAGTCCGAAAATCTGCAAAATACAGCACTTTGTTTTAATCACTGTGGCTTTTGGCATAAAGATTTGACTTCTTGACTGCTTTATAGTATTAGTGGACAATCTAAAAAAATCAGAGACTGGGCAGATGTGAGAATATACTGTCTGAAAGCAACTGATAGCTGTTGAAATCTATGGGAAAAACAGCTCAGAGAAGACTGTATCTCAGAATGGATAGGGAAGTAAATTCCCCATTTTCACTGGTTTAGTATCCAGTGCTGCTTGTGGAGATGGTCTGATCCTCCTGTTTTCAGTTCTGTTTAGTAACAAATGGGTGTGAAGAACAGCTGGTGACTTAAGACAAACATGTAAGTTAATAGGGTGCTATTGAGTTTTACAAATGTACTCAGGAAGTGAAGCAATAAAAGATTTCAAGGTTTGGACCAAGCAATTACTTTGGGAGTTGCAGAATGGATTTCAGACTGTTTATCTGTGTATGCTGTATCTGTTTTAGAGATTAAAATGTCAATGTTTTATAATGCTGATTCTTATCAGACCCGTAAGTGTTAGGTGATTGTTTTATTGCTTTATGTAAGGGACTTCAGAAAGGTCGTGAATTGTTATAGGCTGAAATTTGGAAAATGTTGTGAGTCAGAAGTTCAAAGCCTTGTTTTGACTCCTATAATAAACACATGTTATTTCAGGTAAGATGAATTAAGCTGGAGAAAAGGGAGCAAAGAGATCAGAACACACTGCAAGCTTGTTCAGTGTAGCTGTTTCAGTCCACGCAGGTGTATCAGCCAAAGGTCACTGGAGCAGCAAAAGGAACACCAACCCCTGTGGATCCAGGCTTGTACTTGGAAATGGGGGGCTTGCTCTTTAGCATCAGTTTGTTTTTCCTTTCATCTTCTTTAATGCTGTTTTATGATTATCTGACATGAATATTTTAAAGCAATTCTAAGAAGAAACACAGTGTCATGACTAATGTCCTAGCGTGTGCTTAACTTAGCATATGGTTTATATTTCCTTGGAGTTTCTTTATTAGCTCATGAAGGAAGATAGTGGTACTTCTGTGTATATACAATTCAGAAGGTTTAAATTCTGCCTTTTTTGAAGTCAAAGTATAGAATAGTGTATTCAATAGTCGTTTCCTTTAAAGCTGGCGGGCCTGCTCTCTTTGGTTTTTGTTTCGTTTCTTTTTCTTCTTCAACAAGTCAGTGAAAATTGAAATAGACTGAAGTGAGCTAAACTATAAAACATATATGGACATTTATTGATAGCAGTCCCTGTGCTCTATTCAGTCACAAAGATAATATAAATGCTTCACAATATAACCTGAAGATTTTTTTCTGACCCTTTGCCATTTAGGAATTGCCCAGCCTCTGTGGTGGATGTTCATTTATCTTTCCAGTTTCTCTGTAGGTTTTATATTACCTTTTTTTTTTTTGTACAAAACATAGTACCCTTTATGTGTACAATGGATATTTTTGACAGTTTCATATATATATTGAAATCTTTCCATGGGGAAATGATTTAGTATAATGGGTTTTATGTTGGTAGGATCAAAAACTGAGCATATAATTTTGATCTGCTTTGTAACCAACCCCATGAAAAGAATTCTCCTCAAAATGTCAGAAACCTACATTTTAAGTGCTATATTTTGTTTCATTTTCACCACAGATTTTTCACTGCAAAGGGGGGCTAAAGTATTCTCTTACTTACAGCATCTTTGCGGTAGGTGACATTTAGCTTTGTCTAGAGGAGTTGTGCAAGATGTGCCAAATAGGGAGAGTAAACAGAGGAAGAAAAGTGCAGGCAGGTGCATTTGGTGTTACCCAAAGCTGTGCTGGGTGGTCTGGGTTGTGCAGTGAGGACACCCTGAGTGTCCTGTTGTGTCTGTGCAGGGTCAGACTGACTTCACTGTGACCACACATAGCTCATAAGGTTCTGCTGCTCTTCAGGTGAGATGAGAGCCTGTTTTCAAAAAAAAGTGAATTTTTCTTGCAAACTACAATCACAAATGCTTTCACTTTGCACACTCACTTTCTGCTAGCTTGCCTGCAATCCAGAAAGGATCCATAAGGAAAAGAAAGATTTTCCCTGAGGATGCCCAGAGTAGTACAAAGTACTACTCTAGTGGAAGGAAAAAAAAAAGGCTTGATTTTGCTACTGTGGTTTTAGTGCTCACTGGGTTTGAAGTCTGCAGAAGGTCTAACATGTCTGACTATTTGGCCCTTTGCTGTGTGTCACTTGAATAAATGAAAGTTCTTGTTGTACATCACATAGCAACCCTGAAAGGATCAGGAAAAAAGGGACCAATCTCAGCAAGTAAATGACCGAATAAATGGGATGAAAAATCAGGCTCTGTTTTCTTTTTTTGTTTTTTTTTTTCCAGTGCTCTTCAGGGAGTGAAGCAGTTGCAGAGGAGGACTGGCCAGTGAACATGGGGGTTGTGAAGCAGTTGCAGAGGAGGACTGTCCAGTGAACATGGGGGTTGTGAAGCAGTTGCAGAGGAGATCTGTCCAGTGAACATGGGGGTTGTGAAGCAGTTGCAGAGGAGATCTGTCCAGTGAACATGGGGGTTGTGAAGCAGTTGCAGAGGAGGACTGTCCAGTGAACATGGGGGTTGTGAAGCAGTTGCAGAGGAGGACTGGCCAGTGAACGTGGGATTTTTTTGCTTGGGTGGTTGTTTTTACTTTTTCCCTCTTCTCTGCAAATCTTGGCGCTACTTCTCCACTTGAGGTCCTTCAGCTTCCTTTTAGCAATGGCAGTTATTATGCTGGTTAGCTGCTTTATTTCAGGTAAAAAAAAAAAAAGTGAAAATCTTATTTAGTCCTTCCCAGGCAGCTGCTGCTGAAGAAGCAGAATAATTTGTTACTATTGCTGAAGCATATAGAGGAGAATTACACCAGGTTTTGTGCATAATTAGAGGTCTGTGAAGGGACAGGACCTTGAGGAACGTGGGGACAATCATGCCTTGTTGACCAGGGCAGAGAGTGTTTAGCTCTGCCCTTGTACTTGAGGCTGACTAACAGCAAGAGAGTGGAAGCATTTTCTTAGTGGCAGCATGAAACAAATGCTGCAGTGACATAAACCTGAGACAGAAACAAATGGGCTGACAGCGATGTGCAAGTCTGCTGTGCCTTCTAAATGTCCGTGCAACGCTTGGAAGTATTTGATTGTATATGCAGGAATATACTTTGCCTGGGGTTTAAACTGCGAAGTGTCCCGTCATCCGCAGCGTGCCAGCTCTGGTTGTGCAGCCCTGCTTGGCCCGCACTGGGAGCAGTGTCCCCTCTGCCAGTGGAGCGCTGGGCCTAATGGGGCAGCAGGCTGTGGGGCACACCGGGGAGTGGGGCACTGGTATCAGTGATTTGGCAAAGGGACATAAGCCCCTGACAGCATAGTCCATGTCTATAAGTATCAGCAGAGTTTTTTATAACAGAAGTGAGTTTAAAACTGGGTCATCTCCTGCCATCTGACTATCTTCTTTGTCTTTTAAACTGTATTCCCAGTTTCTGACACTTGTCACTGTGTGACTAGTCAAAACATAGCCATTAGAGGTGAGCGATTTGAACTGGGAGAAAGAACTGGTTATTTTAGAGTCATTTGAGAGACAATTCTGCCATTTAAATTTAGCAGCCCTAAGAACTGAGGCATAGCTTCTTTAATGCAGTGGTGAGTTTTGGGAACTGCAACTAATCCTTGTGAGTGGTGGCACACAAACTCTGGTATGGAACATGTTGATGTAAGCATCTTAATCATCTTGGAGCTCACTTGAGCAAACATGCATATGCATTAAAAATAAATCTGTCTCCTCCCAAACCCCAAATAAAAAAACTGTAGCATGAACAAGCTGGGTGATGGAGTAATATGGTACAAAATTATACTTGGCCCCTGAGATGTCTTGTAAAGTCTACTTGTTTTAATACTTTGTGTTTAGCAATGTGAATGTTACAGAAAGTAGATTTAAGGCATGCCATATCACCATGTTGGCTTTTTGTACTTTGCACTGGTATTTCCACCCTCCTCCCCCACCCCTAAGGTGAGGTAATGGTACTCTCCAATCTTGTCAGTGCATAAATATATATGTAATTCTGTGCAAAGATCTAATCACATGCCTGTTTGCAGTGCCAGAGTTTAATACCTGTCAGCTTTCTCATGCACTGACCCGCAGCGCTTCACAGAGCTAGGGGCATCCTATGGTGAGTTAATTTGTTTCTGCCTTGGTTCTTAGTTACTAGAAATAAAAGGGAAAAGAGATGAGAAAGAAAACCAGGAAAGGCATTTCAGGCAGTAGAAAATACCTAGGGTCACACTTGCCATCATAAAATAGATGTCTGTGAAAGATTCAGTATTTTGCGGTCAGGCAGAGAATTGGGAGGGGCAAGACAATGTGGTAGAGGAAGAAAGGAACATCCAGTGCTGGAGATACTAGAGAGGATGATGAAATACTAATCCACTGATAGTCTGATCTGTGAATCTAATTTTTTGTCCTTAGAATAAAAGTGATTTTGCTGCTAGTTATTTTTGGTATGATAAAGTAGCAGGTTTAAAGGAGAGAGGGAGATCTCTCTCCTACTTTTCCTTCTGAAATACCGATGTATCAATATGACCTCAGTATGCTTTCAGGTTTCTCCTGGGGCCCTTTGCTTTATATACTATAACCTAAGAAGTAGCTTATTTCCATGTGTGGTGTAGAGTTAAATGTCATGCTTTGTGAACATTTAGATCTTGAATTTTGTTGCAATACATTAACAACTTGGAAATTATGCAGTGAAAAACAGTGGTGGGGGGTTGTGTTTAGAGATCTAGCCAAAGAATTCCTAACCATTGTGCTGGTTGTTGCTGCTAGGGAACTTGACTACAGATAAGGTATACCCTTTCTTTCTCAGTGACAAGGATTTAGGGTTCTGCCACTAAAAGTCAATCTAGATCAGAGGATGTGACCCAAAAACTTGTCAGACTTACTTGTGATGGTAAAAGAATTCAATTTCTTGTTGTCAGCTTTTCATTACTGTGTGTCACAAAAATTGTTCACTTCAAATCTCTCATGTTCTCTGAGCTGAATTAAATTGGCTGGGTCCTGGTTTGATATAGTATTTGCTCTCTGTTTGCTAGATGGACCCAAACTGTTGTCATTTTTTATCCTCTGAAGGAAGTTAAAGGGAAAAAATAAGTGAATGTGCTTTTTGATAATGAGAGGGAAGAAAGTGCACATCACATGACAACAGAAAGCAATAGCAGGAAAGAGCAATTTCGCCCGACTTCAAGAAAGAAACCTCAAAATAACAGGAATGTTGTCATTAAAGGGAAAATCATCTCTAATTTTACTTTGTCTGTCATCTTCCACTGCAGAGCTTTCATCAGTAGCCTTCCACATCCTATCTTATTTTAAAAACAAGAATTAACATACAATAAATTAATAACATACTATTTTATGTTGAATTGAATAGTTGCGTCAGTCACTCAGATGTAAGCACTGCCTGGCTTTGTGGAAGGTGTCGTTCAGTTGCTTCTCTTGGAAGACCAATGGCCAAAGATATATTGTGTTGATCGGTAGGTTCATGACATCCCAGTAGGACAGTCCCACTTCACTACGGCTGCCAAATTGATCTTGACTTATTGAAATATGGTTCAAATCCAACAGCAGCTGGGAAATGATAAGATGTTTAGAGGAGGTGACTTCTGAAGGAAGGCTAAAGGAAGGGGGTTTATTTCTGCTAGAGAGGACTGGGAGAGGAGCAGGATTGAGGGGGCAGGGGTTACATTTATTGATATGTAAGCATTTGTTAGAAATGGAATAATAATTGCTGTGTTACTGCTAGGCTAAGAAGCAATGCATTGAACTTGTGATGCTATTTAGTTTGTTACAGGGTAAAATGCCCTAATTTTAATGCTAGATTTGAAAGGGTTAAAGAGCTTTGGAGATGTTGTATGAGCCCTTAGGGTTTGTTAGGAGCATGTCAGATGACCATGAGTCTCATGAGTTCTACGATTTGGATTATATGTACATCACAAAGGGTCAAAAAGTATGAATTGTGTGAAAAACAATTGTGATTCTCGGGTGGACTGTGATTTAATGCCCTCCTGCTCTCCCTCCATGGTATGAGAAGCCATGCCTATCCTTAATGGGAGCTTTTCTACTAATATTATAGAAGAAATCTACTGGAATTAATGGTGCAATTGAGGATGTTGCTTCCCCCTTCCTTTAGCCTTTCATGTGCTTATGCAGGAGAACTCTTTAAATGTGGAGAGATGTGAGGTATCTCAAGGCTCACCTCTTCTCTCTTCAAGGTGATGAAGGAGCAGAAAACCTTATGCAGGTGCCACTCCCAAACAGAGTTTGCCATGCTTTGCCTGACAAGGATGTGCCCAAACTGCCTTTTTGTTCTGTTCGTTCAGAAATTGTTTGCCCCTTAGTGGTTCAGTGGCTAGCAGTGCAAAGTCATGAAAATCTTTTTTTTCTGATTAAAAAAAACAGGGCACTTTGACCAAGCTGTCCCCTGAAGGCTTATGGAAAACTAAAGCCTAAGGCAGTAGCAGAGTTTTCCACATAAGTGTGTCAAGACATTAAAAGTTCCCCGCATCTCTGAGATGTCAGACTTCTCTGACTTTAAATATTTAAGTCCACCTTTACCCTCACGACTTTGGTCTTATATTTGTCCTTCTAGTCTTCAGAAGAACATTCTCCCATTTTCCTGAAAGACAAAACCCACCTTACCAGATTTCCATGCATAACTTCAAGCAATTTACATAGAAATGTCAAGGTAAAGCTTGTGATTGCTTTACCTTGGGGGCTCACATATGGTAAGCAAAATACAATAGGAGTAGGGTAGTAAAATATGAGCGTTCATGAGCTCAAATAAGGATTTTCTATCTCACTAGTAAAAATAAAAATATTCATTTAAATTAATGATTTTATTAATTATTACCTGGCATAAAATGACAGCTGTAGAATGTGCTGAGTTGAAGATAACATAGTTGGCCTATTTTAAAGCAAATTAATATTAACAATCTGTCTATTTTTTCATTTAATTAAGCAATAATGATCAAAGCTCAATGCTTTTCTTAGAGATTAATGAAAAATCAACAGTGTGAAGTGAAAGCGAGGACCATTAGCCATAGCAAATTGTTAGGAATCCAGAAAACACACTGGGCTGAATAATTCAGTTTGTTTTATGATTATTTAAATACTGCTTTTTCCTTTATTTGTTAGAAAACAGATATTAATACACACTAAATAGTGCAGGATTTAACATTTTAATGGTAAGCAGCCAAATAAAGAGTAGGCTCAGGTTCCAGCCAGTGTCAGTTCTCAGAACATCATAATGACTGTTTCTGGCACTGTTACCTAAAATCTCTACTTCTCACTCTTTTCACCACATGGATTCCAAGATTTGTTACCGGTACTTCGTTGCGTTGCTCTTGCTCATGAAATTACCCTGCTGCTGGGTGTTTAAAGCAAAACAAGCATGTGGCATTGGTGGGATCCAGTTCCTACATTGCTGCCTTGGTGCCTGGTAAAGGAAACAAATCAGCACTTTGACTACTTGTGCACAGTGGGAGAGATGTTTCTGAGATAATAGTGTTGCTTTTTGTTATTAATATTTTCGGATTGAAGAGTGGACAGCAAAAAAAATTCAGCAGAAACTGGTCATCTGGGTCTTTGCTCCCAGGGAGCTGCAATAGAATTTACTAGATCTTTGAAAATTTGTGTTATTCAGGCTCTGAGTTGAATCTGGCACTTGCTGCAGTCAGCAGCATAACTGCTATTGAGTTCTCTGGTGCAAAATCAAGATGAAAGCTCTTCCTTTCTCTCTTTTTTCTTTCTTACAATAGCACAAACCAGAAGTAATTTAGTTGAAATCAGTGGAATTACATCTCTGAGAAGTGACTCAAATCATGCCACACTCACTCTACTACGCTCCACCATGGGAATACTCCTGTTTCAATTAGACATGCTATAAGAGAAACCTTTTTCGCTAAGGCTTCTAAAGTGGGAATACTTACTGAGATTTTAAAACTGTTCTATAATGTTTTATTTAAGTTTAAGCTATGGGAGGTAAAAAAACACCCTTTGCTCCGTAGTTTGTTGTCTCGGTACTAACTGGACACCAATATTGGACATTTGCACTAATCTCCTTTTTTAGACATTCCTTTGCACCGACTGCAAGAGACAGCTTTAGTAACTCTGTGAGAGCCAGAAAAGAACAATATCTGCAGACAGCTGTAGTGAGAAAGATGTACATATCTCTGGTTCTAAAAGGTCTGGTTTTCACTTAAAAATGCTAAACTCTTATATGTCCTGCTTATTTCTCCTGTGCGTAGACAGATTTGTTTGTAAAGGTTTGAGAAATTAAAGAGAAGACTGTTTATTTCTTTAAAACGATGGTTCTGTTTGAAGGCCAGAATAAATCAATAAACTCATTCAGAATGGTTTCCTGCATAACACGAAGAAGCATGTTGCTGGGCCAGATAGGTGGATTACAGGGTGAAGGGTTTTGTTTTCTGTGCTTTTCTTTCTTCCTGAATGAATTCTTCATTACAATTCCCGGTTCTTTATATTTTGGTTGGAGATTGAGACAACGGAAACAATCTGTAACTTACTGAAAACCAGCCAACAAACCGATGCCTCTGTTATTTCGGTAAATGTTGCCTTTGTTCTGATCTTTAAGTGTATTAGTGGAACAGAACACAGGTTTTGGCAATACTAAAAGCAAGACAATAGAAAACTCATGTTTTTTCCTGCAGGAGATTGCATACTACACAGTGGGAACCTGCAGACATTTATGAATAGTTGTATGTGAAGATGCTGGAAGACCTGAAACACAAGCCAGTCTTCCCTTTGATCACAGTGTGGATATTATGTCTCATTAATAATCACATAAAATTATATGCTGTGTGGTTTGGTTTTCTTTTGTTGTACAGCTTTCTAATACATTGATTTTTGCACGTAGTCTTTTGTGGCAGTGAATCCTGACAATGTCCCTTTAAGATTTAATTTCTGTTCCTTGCGGCTTTTTAATGCAGCATAAAGCAATTGCTAAGAGGTTTAACAAGTGTCTGCTGGAAGCATCTGGAATCGCAGAAGTAAGCAGTAGCATTTTACTTCAGGTTTCTAATCCATTTGTAGAAGCCTACACGCTGTCATCCTGCACTTTTAAAGAGGAAATGAAAAGCCGAGCCAAATCAGTAGCTGCTTTACGGTGCTGATAAGGCAGAAGAAGTGAGAAACTTGGGGAAGTCTGCACGTGTCCTGGGTCAGATGCTTGATTAGTGAGATCTGAAGGCACCTGTGTAGTGTCTGTCTCCCAGTGTAGTGATGCACAGTCTTTCTGCTTTATTTGCTGTAAGCATTGCTAACATTGGAAAAGTCCACAGAAGCAATTCATGGCAAAACAAATTGTCTGTAGTAAAGCAAACCTCTGTCTCATGTCAGTGCACAGCTCCAGTGTGGCACGTGTTTTCTCGCAAAGTGTTGAGAAAAAATGGGATTGTGGGGCAGCCAGGTCTAGCTGCATTGCAGGTATCCCATGTTCTGCTGTGTCGTTCTGGGGCATGAGGGCGCCTGACAAATGTGCACGTGCTGGCCAAAGTGTAGTGCTACGAACCAGCAGGGTTTGATGAGCACAAGAAGCTTCTCTCTCTCTCTCTAGCGCAGAACAACACTGAGAGAACCTGGATAGTGCTCTGACAAGAAAATCTGTCACCCTCTCCTATTTTTTTTTTTTTTTCCTTTGTCTTAACTGTTGTACTACTGCAACCCTGCCAGGTGTGGTGGCTGTGGTGACAATGCAAAGTTGTCACACAGCTGCACAAAAAGACAGCTGGTTTATGCTCACTCTTCACCCTAGTTACCCTATGCACGTTCTGTGTGTGATGTGGCTCATAGAAGACATAGTTTCTGAACAAAAGAGAACACACAGACTTCTCTGTTTTGTCTGTGAGTCACTGAACTCAATCAAATGATGAAAAGCAAGGGTTAATGCAACTGCTCTTGCACGTAACACGTGTACAGAAACTCCAGCTGTTTACCTGTAGCATCCGATGTGATGTGCATGGAAAATGCAGTGGAATCAGAGCAGCGCTGCTGTCAGCTTTCTAAAGGCACTAATGCTGCTGTGAGTGCCCCTACCACTGTTAGGGTGATGGAGAAACCAGGTCACAGGGAACACTGCAGAGACTGCAGTGACAGCCTTGTAAAGGGGGATAAAATCTGTTATGGCGCTGAGAGACAAGCTGTGGCAGACAGGCCTGGGCAGCCCTGGTGCAGCTGCCTGTTAACCAGGTTATGCAGTGAATCCTGGCACAGCCCTTCCTTCTGGGTCCTGTGAGTTTTAACTTGGCTTCTTGAACCCTTAGACTGGCTGCATTTTAACTACAGTTAATTAGGCCGTTGGGTCACTCTCAGGCATAACTGCTAGGTCCAAAGCACTTAGCGTTTTCTGTCACTGGAGCTTTCTGCAGTAACAGCTCCAGAGAACATTGTGCCACAGAAATGCTCATCTTTACTTCCCATCACCACCACAACTGTCGTCTCTCAGCTCTTCTTGGAGTCAAGTCAGAGATTTGTGCTTCTCGTGTAAAACACCATGACATGTTCCCTTTCAGGCTCCTCTCAGCTCAGTGGAAAGGCAATACAAGTACTACTCTGCCTCTAAACTACTCTTTTGCAATTGTTGTACGGTGAGGCAAGAGGAGGAGTTGGTATTTGGTTGTCTAAAACTTTGGTATGTGTGCAGCTCATTGGTGAGAATGAATAGGCTATCAGTGAAATCTGTGATTTAAATACAGTTGAGATGATGTCTTCTCTGCTATGGTATCCACTCTGTTATGTGATGGCAAGACACATTGCATTTTGAAATTTGTAATTTTCTAGTGCTGTTGGTAATACAACTGCTCACTGAGACATTCGCTGTGTTGGGAAACACAGAGACAAATGTGCTTCATTCCTCATTCTTTATCTTGCTATGAAATATAAAGACAAATTTATTCAGTTACTTCAAACAAAATCATTCTCTCTTGTTGAGTCCTGCAGAATCCTTTTCCCATTGTTAAGTTTTACTGCAGCAGTTTCCACACCAGGAATTTAATCTAAGTTGTTAAGCAGTTCTGTTTTTACTCATTTAAAAAAGGAAAAAAAAAAAAGTGGCTAATCCTTCTCTTGTTACTCACAGTAAGTGAAATGAATGTTAGATGACAGTATTATGACTGCTGTGAGGGTCTAGGCTGCTAGGAAAGCTGTGCTGTTATTGTAACACCTACTAAAGCTATAGAAAAACCTATTAAAACTATAGAATAGAAATATTAGAACCTGATCAGCATATCCATACCACATGTAGCACTTGCTCTTCATTTGAGCCCTCTTCTATATTGAAACAGAAATTTGCCAGAAAAAACAGCTTTCAGGCCTCCCCTGTGATTACTGCTCACACTAAACTGCTATAGAGATCCTGGTAGGTATAACACCGGATCAGACTGCATGGATTATATTGGGTAAAAGGACTACTTGGCATTTATTTTTTTATGTCTGTTGATGATGAGCCTTTCAAACTTTCTCCTCTGGATTAAGGGAAGAATAAAATAGAAATTATTTTCATTACTCTTTGAATGAGGAATGGTAAAGGTTTTCCAAAAGCTTCATTAATTTTAAAGCAAATGTTTAGAAGTTCTGTAGGTGAATGTTACAGAAGTTGTTATTTTTCAATAAGTTTGAAAATGAGGGTGCTATCTCAGGCCATTACGCAAATCTGAAAAGTCAAACTTTTTCATTTATTTTGCCCTTTGCCAGGTGTGACCTGTTGCTATTAAATCAATTACTACAGCAAAACCTCTTTTTACTCAGGTCAGGATCCGTTTCATTTCTAGGAATGTCAGGCTTCCTGGTTTGGAAAAAGGCCATTTATACCAGTTGTTCTTTTAGAGCAAATATTAACTAACACTTTGCGGCAATTTTAGGGGTGTGTGTGTGGTTTTTTTTTCATTTTATGGTTAGAAGTGATTATATTAGAAATGAGCAGTTTTCTTTTACACTTCCATGGGGAATTGCACACAGCCTACAAATCTTTGAGTCATTTGGGGCATTTCAGAGTTAATAATCTGCCAGGGGCTCACTTGTGGACATATGACTCCATCTTCCCTGGCTGGAACCTGAACAAGTTTAAAAGATAAGGGTAGATGCTGGAATTAAAAGGCATTTGTTTCAGGTGGTTCTGTGGTCGGGAGAGGCCACTGCTGGTGGCCAACTTGGAGCAGGTGGGGATGCAGTTTTGGAGGGGGGTGCCCAGAATCCCTGTGCTGGGTGCCTGGGTCTGAGGCCAAGTGCTGGGATTTGCATCGCCTGATTATTGCAGGTCTTTAGAGAGTGTAGCTCTTTGCTTTGCTAACTGGGATAACACTTCAGCCTCGCTGTTATCTGTGGCTCTTTCCAGAAATTTAAATATGACTTCTGAATGTTATTTTAAATGTTAATTTTTGTGACTAGGAGGTGCCTTGCTATCCCTCTTGACTCCTTTTTCCCCAGCAGTAAAATACAATATTGCTGAGTGCATTTGGGTTGTTAGTTAACAGTTGCATATTTATAAACGGTCTGCATGCTACGGTGAAGTTAAGGCTGAATTTGCCGTATGGTCCATTGCCACAAACTCAAAGAAACAGGGTCAAGTCTGGGAGAATGCCATGGCAATCAATGTGTTACCCAGGGAGGAATATCAGACAGACTTATGACTACATTGGAGGTAAAACTCGAGGGAATGCTATAGACAAGACAAAAGAGATTTTACAAGTGATCCTGTGTGGCAGGAACCCTCCCTTGGGCAGAAATGTCCTCAGTGGAGGACTGCTAGAGGAGGACTGCTAGAGACTTGTCAGGGCAAGGAAAGAACTGATTCCTTCTCCCTCCATGTGCAAGGTCATCACTCAGTGCACAACTTTCTGGGGCATTGAAGCAGCTGATGTTACCGGTGCCGTTGGCTGTGGAAGGATCCTGGCTTTGCTCCAGCTGAGCGGGGTGCTTGCTGCTTGGTCCTGCTGTGCCTGCGCAGCCCCCAGGCTGCTAACGTGTTTGAAGAAGGGGTTGCAACATGTGACGTTTGTGTAATTTGGTGGCAAGGGAAAGGTTAGCTTTGCAAAGGCCGTGAAAGTGAAAACAAGTAGCATACGTTTGTACTAGAGAAGTGGGAACAAGTAGAGAAAAAGTGTGATGTGAGTCAGTGAGAGGTGAGGAGAAGAGTCTTTGCATGTATCAAACAAGGAAGGGGGATGTCTCCAGTGCACAGATGAATGCTGAATGTGAACTTGGTTGAGGATTTTGACTATGTGATCTTGCAGGTTGATATCTCAGAGATGGTACACAGGAAGAATTTGCGAATTGTAGATGTAGTCTGAGTACAAAGACTTTTTCTGCAAGCTCTTGATCTGAGCTCTACCTTTAGAGCCTCTTTAAATAACACCCACAGAGCTGGTCTGGTGTGGCTTTTGCTGGAAGGTGAATTACTCTCTTCTGCTGCTGTGCCCAGTTCCTTTGACACTGCCACTGGCTGTTACGTGGTATCACCATAGTCTGTTCTCAGGGCTCCACCAGAAAGAACTAAATCAACTCTGAATGAGTTTCCCTTACCCTTAAGGAGAATCAGTGTTCACAGCAGGGAACTACAGCTATATGAGTCATTTTTCTCTATAAAAATGGCCAGAAAGATTGGCTGGTGATGAAAGGGGTGTGTGTCACAGTATTCAGGACTCTGCAAATGCCCGGAGAGAAGAGACCTCAGTGCTGTGTTTTTGCTACTGAAATCTATCCTCTTGTTTTCATCTTAAAAAGCAGCATGTGCTTTGCATGTCTTCTGTTCATTTTTCCAGGAGAGAAGTGTAAGAGTTATGGGCTGATTGATCATGTGCAGACTATAAGATCTTTCCTAAGCCTGAAGTGCCACCGCATGTCCCAGTGGTCTGTCACACACCACACTCATGTTAAGCTCTTACCTCAAGCTAAGTGTTTAGTCCATTATCAGCCCTTCTAAACAGCATAACACGAAAGGAAGGAACAGACATGCACACAGTGATCACAGAACTGTTAAAGATTTTGTCAGGAGTGACAGCTGGCTTTTAGATTGCACTGAATGGCAACAGCATAAGGATGGTGTTCACTGACTGCAGTCAGAAAGTCGTGTACAGGAGGATTTACCTTTGCGTCCTGCATTGACTGTAGGGTAGAATGTCTGTCTTGGTCCCAGCACAAGAACAACTCCAATTTCTGCACTCCAGAGAGCAGAAATTCTCCTGTCAATAGTAAAGCGTTGGCAAAGCCACAAGACTGCAGTCTTTTTTTCTTTTCTTTCCATGTAAACCAGCAAACCGTGTGTGTTGGGGAAGGAGCATGTGGGAAGATGTGCATTGATGCTGCTTTTAATGTCCATGCAACCAACGCAGCAATTTAAATCAACTGAGGATCTGATACAATAGGCTGGCCATATGGAGTTTCAGGAAAATACTTTTACTGCCCATTTAGACACTTTATAGCACAGACTCTTAATGCACAAATGCTGTATTTGCAAATCTTGTATTCTTGCTTAAGAGCAACTGAAATGACCTTTGTTTTTTGGAATGCAGGAGGAGGCTGCACGCATAACTGTTTGCTTGATTAGCTAAATTAAAGTTCTTCCCTGGCTACCTGACTGTACCTGCAGTACAGTTTGCTAAGCATGTTTTTAGTAGTTATTCAATATCTGCTTTTGTTCAAAAGAAGCATTGCCTATAGGAAGGAGAAAATATATTCCTCAGGCTGTTTTAATCCTGTTTCAGTTTCTCTGCCAAATTTTGGTTAGGGATCTGCACAAACAAGTTCTTGATGGCAGAGAAGATAAATGGGAGATCACTGTCCTGATCCAGGCAGTCTTGGGTAACGCTGTGCTTCAGTGTCAGCTGCTGATAGCATCCAGGGGTCGGAGACGGGCAGCTCTTGGGTTTTCATTGAATGGGACAGTTACGGATAAGCTACAATTCTGCTGGCGATATCAGCACCTGCTGTTCGTTCTGCTTGAATGTATTATTTTCTGTCTTGTCAAGTGTGGGTGCCTGAAACTAATGATGTTTCCTTGAGCTTCACTTTTCTCTTTTTCTAGTTGAGAGTTTTCTTCTATTTGCCATATTCTCAAGGCCATATGCTTTCAAAAAGTGTTCCTCAATGAATTAAACTTTGTGAGCTTGGAGGGATTGTTGACATACAAGTCTACTAATATATCAAATTTATTGTTATCTCTGATTGTGAACTTTGTCTGAATAGTGCTCATCAGGTGAGAAATCACTAAGAGTATTGAATCTATCTTAAGGAAACAAAGACTCTTAAGTAGAAACCTTTCTTAATCACGAGAAGCAACCATGGCCCATAGCCTTTTTTTTATTGTGACCATGAATCTAAACTGATCAGCAGCTGAAATGAGACCCTTGTTCCCTTGTATTGAAAGCTTCAATTGATTCTGTGCACTGGGTTTTTTACTACACAAACCAGCTTTGTAATTTCCTCAGTTAATTCTCTCTCTTTTCAGGTCATTCTTTTTTTTTTTCCTCTTTTTTTCTTCTTCCTCTCCCCTGTGTCCACACCTCACAACACCAGAGGCTACAAGCTCAAGGGAGACATTGAGCCAAATGTCGATGTGCATCTAGAAGTGCAGGATGCAGTCCTGAAGCTTTTCACCCTCTTCTTGCTTGGATAAATCTTCAGTTTTATGAAGTTAGTTAGCTCAAGGTGTAGCCCTGAAGCATTACGTCATGAAGTCATTAGTCAGGAACAGAGTCCTGACATCTCTCATGCTGCAGATGATAAAGCTGCTTCTTGCTTAGGGGGCTTTGTGCAACAAGAGTCAATGTGCCGTTTCTTTATTCCTCACAAGTGCCCAAGAAGACTGGTAAGACCCTTCTCTGGTGCTTATCTTAGGGTAAGATAAGCTTTCTTAGGAGTGAAAAAGGAGAGACTGGGTAGTTCTTGGTGCTCTGGAATGCTGCCAAAGCATATTGCAGATGCCCTTCTGAACAAAACGTATATATGACTGTCTTACTGTTGCCTCTGAAATGAGTGTTGCAGTGGTCCCCTGGGCCTGCTGATGTGGTGGTGCAGGACATCTTTCAGGAACACTGGCAACTCATGTTGTGGAGGACATGAATCCAGTGGGAGCAGAGACCCCCCCAGGGACCTGTGCTCTTTAAACCTTGGACTGCAACCTATAGGCCAAGCACTAAGGAGAGCGCTCGTATTGCCTGTGGGCTGTCTAAGAGCTTTCCTGAGCCTTCCTGTGCCGCCTTGGCCCCAAAACCTTGCTGGTTTTTTTACATTTTTATTTCCTTTCCTTCCATATGTGGGTCTTGGAAATGCTTGTCTCACATAGGTCTATAAACCCACTCGTGGTCTGTAAGTGCGTTGACTTTCTGCTGTTGTCCATTTCCCAAGGCTGGCTTCTGCATCCACTAGCCATGCTGGGGCATGAGACGGTGTTTTTTGAAAATCTATTTGCAGAACTGAAGCTCCTTTTCCTATAAAGATAAATCAATATGCTTACTTTTTTTTGGAAGTGGGAATTACAAATGTATTACCCTTAGGTATGTTACAGTTCTTCCATGATTTCTAGCTAAAGTACTGTAATAAAGGATAGACTTGTTATTGTGCTTATTTTGAGGAACTAGCTAAATGGTAGATCTCAATTCGTGGTGTCTGGTACAGATTCCTTTTCTTCCCAGAGCCTTTATAATGATCCAATAGCTTAGAGTAACTTTTAAAGAGGGTGGCAGCTGCTCAAGGCTGCCAGAGCAGTGTAAGAGAGATGTGAAAGGACTTCAGAATTAGTTTACTATATACTTTTCTTATATAATCCCATTTTAACCCTCTTTTCCTTACATAATTTTAGTCCGTATCCAGACAAGTGGAGTGTTTCTGAAGTGCAAGCTTCAGTTGCTAAGGAAGGTAAGAATAACAGGCACTGTTGGCATCCAGGCTGAAAGCAAAGTATTGCTTTTATGATGTTGCTAATAAAATCATATGAGAGAGGAACTGAGAGACAGGAAGAGTTTATGTTGAACACTGAGTTCTTACCTGAAGCTGATGCTCCCTTGGGCTCTACATCTTTTTTTTTCTTGAAGTCAGAAGTTGCTAATAATCCACAGGGTTTCTGATCTTTAGTGTTTGTTTTAAAGGCAAGATAAGCAGTTAAATCTATAAACTGTTAATCTGCCCGCAACACATGGTGTACTTCCTTTGCCAGTAGCAGCAGAATAAATGCTTAGGAAGAGACATTGGCCATGTACAGGTCCTGTCAGAGGCAGAGGGTGATGAATGCCAGAAATCACACAGCTGATGGCTTTGTCATTGCTTCACATCACAGTCTGCTGTTGCAAAACAACCACTTTGAGCTCTATTATGGAATCACTGGTAAATCCACAAAAGCTTATTTTTCAGTACTATCAAGACATAAATGAAGCACCTGAAGTCAGCTGGCTGTAGCGTGGTGGTTCTTTAATCACTGCTGTCCCCTGTCTTTTTTTAAGTTCTGCCTGAAATTCCACTGCTGAGAACACAAATACAGAAGCATTTTTCATATGATACTTTTCCAGGTTGGCCCTGGGCTCACAGTCAACAGGCATTGTGTAATTAATTAGTAATTCATAGATTGATTCTTGTATGTTCTACTGGAATTTAAACATGTGCTAAGTACATCACAGTTACAGCATAAAATTTGGTCATGTGGGTCTTTTTGGAAATTCAAGAAACTGACACTCCAGATAGGTGCTAAGTGAAATTTTTCAAATAATGTTGGGCGTAAGTCCTGTTTGAAAACAGTTCTGAAAATCCCATTAGCACTTACCTGTCTCTTTCACACTTACTCGCTATTTAAAATGTGTCCTATGGGCTGTCATTTATACTTGGAAATTACCTGACCATACATTGGCAGGGTTAGCACTGTAGGGTGAGAGCAGATGAACAAGGACTGCAAATATTCAGTATTTTTTAATTACAGGTGATACAGAGATTATTAGAGGCCTTTTGAAATCAAGTTATAGTGGAGGTCTTCAGTTTTCATTATGTTACTTCATTAGTTCGTAATCTCTGGGAGACAAGTGATTCCTAATGTAAGATTAATTGCTATGGTGCTTCATACTTTCACCTAATTCTGGACCGTGCCTTTAGAAGCATGAAGAGGAAAACCCTTGTGCCATTGACTTGAATGGAGCCAAAGTTTAATCCTTGCTACAGGGAGAAACTTTATGCTTGAGCCCAATAAGAATATCCTTGGTACCTAGTGTATGTTGTTGCAGTCACTGGTATTTATTCATCCAAAACCATCAGAGCTCTGATAATAGAAAGCTAAGCTTTAATTTCCAACTCTGATCCATTAAATTATGCTGATACATCATCTTCTGGGAGTGTTTATGAGATATAATTTAATCATTTTTTTTCCACCTACAGATTATACAATAGGTAAATTACAATTGAAGCATTGAGGTGAAGTTGTCTTTTGCTGTAATTAACTGAAATAATTGTGCAGTATTTACAATTACTTTTTTTTTTTCTTCACATAATGCTGGTGGTATCTGGAGCCTTGTTTATGAATTTCAGTTCTATATTATTCATACACTGAGAGAAATGCATAATTTAATAATATATTCTCTCATGCTTTGTTTTCCAATTTCATGACTTAATCCCTATGAAACCCTATTAGTTGTGCTCTCAATGAATATTTATCTCACATTCACTTTATTTTGGCCTTTGTCCTAGTGACAAAGGTTCCTGTAGCAGCATGTGTAAAACCAGGATATGGCAAATGGGGTGCCGTAACTTTCACTTAGATACCTACAGTTAAAATACCAACTCCACAGCTGACGTAGCACGATGAGATCTGCATTCTGTAGCAGTGCAAAAGTTCTCCTCAAGGCAAAAGTGGTCAGATCTTCCTACAAAAGGACTGAGGCAGCCTCAGGTCAAGAGTCACAGATGTCATTAGATTAGGGAAAACAGAGCCTACAATTAGTGTTGATCATCAAATCCTGAATTTCACCACTGGTGAATATCAAGTCATCTCTTGCTACTGCTTTATGTATATATGGGACTGCAGGATTATGACTTTCACATGTAAAGAGATATAAAGTCACAAAAGTTGCATCATGGAGGTTTAGATTGGTTATTAGGAAAACTTTATTCCTGGAAAGGGTTGTCAGGCTGCCCAGGGAACTAGTGGAGTCACCATCCCTGGAGGTGTTGAAAAGACGTGTACATGTGGCATTTAGGGACTTGGTTTAGAGGTGGACTTGGCAGTGTCAGGTTTACAGTTGGACTTGATCATCTCAAGGATCTTTTCCAACCTAAATGATTCTATGAAAAAAGCCTGAAATCATGTAACTTGTAGGTTTTTCTTGGTTGTGTTTCTTGGTGTCCCATGTTCTCGGAGTCGTTTGTATTCTTCCCATGCGTGCTGTTTTGGGAGAGACTGAGTGTGACAAAGATAGATTCATGAAGAAACTATTTTGAAGGCAGGTGATGTTCTGAGGATCTTTGCGTACTTCTGAAGCTGGATCTGGAATTACTGTCGTCTAAAACCAGAGCTGGTTTCTCCAGGATCTCACCTAAACCTTCTGCTGTGCTCCAGCAGAGGTTATGGGGAATGACATCTGTTGCTTCTGTTACTTTTAACACACCGTTCATTATTTTGTGATGTGAAGTGCAAGTGAAAAATGTAAAGGCTGAAGTCTCTAAGGTCTTTGGCTTTGGTTTCTGCAGCATCTGTGCATGGCGTCTCTCTACTACTGTAATTGCACAGAATCATGTTTAAAAATGCTTCAGTGCTCTCTCTGAATTGGTCGTATAAAAGAAATAAAGTACAAACCTGTCATTTTCTGACTGTGCAGGACAGTCAGAAGCTGTGAGCTCACTTGCATGTCTCATAGGGATGGCTGTGACAAAGTGACACGTTTCCATTTCAGTCTTCCCAGCTCTGCATATAGTCCAGTGGCCATTATTACAGTGTGTTTTCCTCTTTTTAGACTTTGATTTATTTCTTTAATAGCTGTATCATTTTCCACCAGGCAAGGGTTACTTATGGACTTTGCATTTTTAGTTTGTTTTCATTGTATGATTTTCTGCAGTGCACAGATTTAAAACATCGATGTACGAATTGTGCATAATGGTTTGATGAAAACTTAGTCCTGGAACTCACACTCTTTGTCTTCTGGTGTCTTTCCCTACTCCACCAACAGGCACCTGGGCCAGAGCGCTAACCCTGCTTTTTGGAGAGTGGCAAAAGCCTGAGCTGAGATGCTGCTTAGAGCAGTTATGGAGCCAGCTGCATGTAGGGTCACTTTCAGAAATCCCTGCTGACAGGGAGTTGAATGGGAAGGTGCCGGCAGCTCCGGGATTAAAATGTGACAATTCTCTTCTTTTGCTCAGGCAGGAGCTCTGTGGCCTTTCACCCAACATGGAGGGAATATGTTTTTAAACAAGATTCTGGGAGTCCATGACTTTCAGCTGAGACTGAAGGTGATAAATGCCTCTCCTACTTATTTCAATTTTATTGCACAGAAAAACGTTTTATGCTTGAATTTTCTGGCACCAGTTCCTGTGGCTTTTGAGAAAGGGTAATAACTCATTCTAGAGCTTATTTAATGCTGATGAAACTGCTGGATTTTAAAGAAATTTCCCATTGTCAGGTTGTTCCACAATTGTCTGTTGTAGGCTTTTGCACTGAGCTGAAGGGTGCTGCCTGCTCTTGGCTACAGGTGTTTCAATTAAATTCTGCATTGTTCTAGAGTAATAGTAGGTGAAAAGTTGATTATCCATTTTAGAATAATAAACTGGGGCTGAGATCTTGGATCTCTTGAAATGAATGTGTAGCTTGTCATTAACTTCACTGGGGACATGATTTCTTCATTTTACTGGGGGTTATTTGGCATAGTCACATTGTTAAAATGAAAAACAGAGTTTGATGATGTAATTAAAGTAACTTAGAGTGCTGAGATCTACAGAGAGCTGGCCCCTCCTGTCACAGAGTGATACAAACTGTGCTTCTATTGTTTCAAGCTAAGAAAGTGCCTTTTTGCCTAAATTGTCTAAGTTCTCTTACGGAGCTTGCTCTGAGTTTGCTGTGACTAGTGATTCTTCTCATCTTCAATGCTAACTGGTGCAAAATTGGTATTATTTTATTATGCCTATTCACATCATCTAAGGAAATGGCTGACAACATTTGGCAAAGTTATGTGTTTTTTTTTTTTTTTTTCCTTTTTATGAATAATTTAAATTCCTTAATTGAAGCACTGCGTTTTTTTCTTGAGGCAGGTAAATGAGCTCCTCAAGGAAGAATGGTACCACTCGTGTACCATGCCATCATTAAAGTGTTCTTCAGTCCTGCCATTTAAATTTGGAAGGAAATTCATTCCCTAAAGAAATAAAAAGGGCAGGATTGGTGGCCAAAAAGTCAGGGTGAATTAGTCACCAGAAAAATCTTTTATTCATGGAATGAATAAATAAGGGATAACTGCAAAAGACGTGCTGCTGGGTTTTGTCACAAAGATGAAATAAAAGGAATTGTAAACTTGGCTTCCTGACAAAACGTCACTTCCAGTTTAAACAATGCATATTTTAAAATCAAATGCAAAATCTGCTCATCAGTTTTGTTCTCTTCAGAGTTTGTTTGTGTCTTCTGTGGATATTTTTAGATCGGAAGTCTTCCTTTATCAGAATATCCATGGAGAGCTGTGCTCCATGCACAAAGTTTGGTCTACAGAATCCTTTGCATTTGCAGCTGGTCTCGTGCCACCTTCCTTGTCTGGAGCAGCCCCTGGACCCGTGGGGTCCCAAAAAAATAGGAGTGTGGGCAGGAGGCATCCCTAGAGACTTAGGCAGCCCTACTTCCCTCTCTCCTTTATTAAATACTACTTGTAGTGATGGAATTTCTGCCTTTTGGCTTCAGAAGCTGGACTGTCAGAAGTCTGAGGTTTTAGACAAAGCTCAGCCTTGAATGTGACAGTTTACTTTTTGCTTGTTCATTTTTTGTCTTTGACTAAAAAGCATCTCTCTGGATATTGCACATTTTCAGTCTCTGTGTCCTGATAAAGTTTATTCTGAGAAACAGTTGAAGGGAAAAAGAACAAAAGGATCTTTCTTTTTTTTTTTTTTTACAGAAATATATACAAAAAGCACTCATTTTTAACTTCCTTTTTCCTGTTTAAAAACAAGCCAACAAAGCCAGCAACAACAACAAACCAAAACACACAAAACAACAACAACAAACTTTAACCATTAAAATGGCGTTTTGTTGTAAGAGTGCTTTAAATGCAGTTCACTAAGCTGGGCGACTTTGAGGAGCCTGTAAAGTGTCACTTTTGGGCTGGGATACACAGGGGCTCAAGCAGTAAGAATGAACACTTGCCCTTGCAAATAGTATGGAATTGGGGCCAATTTGTTCCCCTGCCACTTGAGGAGAGCTCTTTGAGAGGATCAGAGGATCTGGTAGCATTCACTCAAGTGTCCAAACCCTGACTTCCCTTTCATGTGAGACAGAAGTAACTCTGTTACCTAATTCCTGTCATGTAAAGTCATTTTCAGCAAGAGAAGAATCAGACCTAGAGTCTATAAAACATGAAAGATCTCTAGGTTCAAAGACTTGTACTGGAAGTAAGCTCTAATACTTTTCAGTAACATCCCCAACCCTCTTTATTTTTCATTATGGCACAGTACAGTTCTTGGATTTTGTTTCCTAGGATACATATACCATAAGTTCGTTAGCATACAAGTAGTTTAGAAATGATATACACAGTATGCATAATGATAAATCAATGTTCATTCCGTGCTTCCAATCTAACTTTAAAGATATGAAATGAGAAAAATTAAATTTTACAATTCCAGTTTTATCCACTAGACAATGGCACCAGCATAGCATGTGACCTCCTAACTATATTACTCTGAATCAGTCTCAGTCGAATTTAACAAGATAATCTCTGCTATAGTTTTGTAAATACAGCAGGCAGTGAATTTGCTCTGCTCTGTGCTTGCTGAGCATCTACCCAGGCCCCAGCCTCTACTCATTATGGCTTGATTTGCTTCTTGTATCAGTTTGACCTGATGTAATTACAGTGCCTTCAAAAGACTGTCTCCTCATTTTATACGAGCAGGATGTGAATTAGACCTAAAAATATAATTTAGGACAGATAGAATCCAAATTCAGTACCACTGTGTAATTAACATATCTTCATATTCCTGCAGAAAGGATTCTGTTCAGAACGAATTTTTATTAGGTTATTGTATCAAAACAGTCAAGGTGAAATGTCACTTGTGTTATCTCTTACAGTAGACAAGCTGTATTTTATTGTCAAAACTTGAATCAGCTCTGCTGTCTGAAAAGGCACTGATCTGTTGTAACATGGTTCTGTCACCGGTGTCCTGCTCTAGGAGGTGCCACTGATCTGGGTGTTCTCCCAGCTCGGGGCATCCACCTGCCTGCCGTGGAGCTGTGAAACCTGGGACGATGGAATCTTTGACTACAGGACCAGCAGCTGCTGATTTCTTCACCACCAGGCTGCAGGAGCTCCAGTGAGTTTTGCTTCACACAACATGAGATGTCAAACACTGGAAGGAGTTTAACTAAGATTTTTTTTTTCCTTTTTTTTAATTCCCACTCACAGAATCCAGGAAACTTTCAGGATTGTGGGGCAAAAGCACCATCCTTCATCTGATCTTATTCTCTTTTTAGACTTCTTGTACTATGGCTTTGAAGTCAAAGCTTCCCCAGCCTCTGCTTTTTTTCTGTCAAGTCCTCCCCTTACAAGGACAGAATTGGCTAAATTCGGTTTGGAAGAACACGGCTTGGTCGACTGTGGCCTTGATGCTCTTCTCAGGGTGACATGACTAGAATTAGGCCTATCTAGCTCTATCCTCCTCATGCTCCCTATGTAAGTTTCTGTAGAAAAAAATAGTTCAAAGACTTTCTGGCAGAAATCTTGTTCGAGCATCTGGCAGTAATTTTGGGTCAGTGGCCCTCAATTCCTTTCTTGCAAAAGGGCACAGCTTTTTCCATATTTGTAATGGCTGTTGTCAATAACGAGTGATCCAGTCCTTTCAACTAAATTATAAAGTAGATAATTGCACTGTTATGTTTATATTAAGCAGCATTCCCTTCTTTTTACTCCAGATGAAAAACCAAGGGGATTTGCACACCACTGGAACCTTTGGCCCTTCCTGTGTGCTGTCTTCTGCTTTCTTCTTCCCAGTTCCAGAGAGCTGATAGTTCAAGAGAAAGTCAGTTGGCGATGAGCTCTGAGTTGGAGGGGTTGTTGACCCATTTGCCAGCTTTCCTTCTGCCTTCCCTGGCTTGGGGACAGAAGAGGCTGATGGATGTGTGTGCATTCAAAAGTTAAGACTTCTCAGGATGCCAGTGAACAGGTGGTAACATTTGGCTTTGTGTTCTGAGATTTGGGTTTTGAGCAAAAGGTTCATTAGGAAGTGCCTCAAAATGTCTTCATTTTTGTTATTCTCAGGCTTATGTTACTCCAAAAAATGGCCAGGTGTATTTTCTTAATGCTGTCAAATGTTTCCCAACTGTGGAGTTGTGGAGTCTCCTTCTCTGGAGACATTCAAAACCCGCCTGGACATGTTCCTCTGCGACCTCACTTAGACGTTCCTGCTCCAGCAGGGGGATTGGACTAGATGATCTTTTGAGGTCACTTCCAATCCCAAACATACTGTGATACTGTGATACTAACCAAGGCAGTTTCTTCTTACAGGTTAAACCTGTGTTTATACTGCAAAGGTGTTGTAATAGAGGCAGAACATGGCTGGCAGGGCTGTATGCTGTGTCTCAGTCAGAGAACATTTTTGTTTGAATTAAAAATATTCCAAATATATGGATTTTTGATAGGAAGGCATCTGCAACTTCAGCAACTGCGGAAGAAACGTTATGGCTGTCCATAAATGCAGAATGACATTACTTTTGAAAGATACCCTTCCAATCAACCTCAACTGTTGGTGGTTTTCTACAGATCTGTGCTTCCAAGGTGGCGAAACAGAGCTGACGATTCCTTCACTTTAAATTACCTTATTCATGTATAATTAAGGTGAAAAATCAGTTTAATAAAGTGAGTGTAATGACTGAGATTGAGGTCTGTGTTAGATGGGAAAGGTGCTGAGATTCTTTTCTCTAGATTTGTATATAAGAGTAAATGTCTGAAGAACATATGTCTGTTTTCTGACTTAGAACTCCTAATTTGGTTAAACTGGCCTTCATGCCATATTTTTCCTGGTATTGTTTCCTGCAGGAGATCAAACTTGAGAAATATTCCTGCTGAAGATTTTAAGTTTCTCACTTAAATTCTGGAAAGAAATCTTCTTTGAAAATATTTTTTCAAAATCTTAAGTTAGCATATTCATTCCTTTAATAAGCAGTTGAACTTAGTTACCTTTTGGGTGATATATATCCCACTTGGACTGTTCCCTTGAGTGTTTGGCCCTCTGATACAGGCTCAGTTGAGTAAAGAAACATTTTAATTGTCCTTGAGGGTGTGGCTTTGTGTTTACTTATCAATTTATTTGTCCTAGTAATGATTTGGTGGCAGCAGCTACAAGTAGGGTACATGGAAGGTGGTTGTGCCTGGTTCCCCCCTCCAGGTTCTGAAGTAAAATAGCTGTTTTTACAGCAGAGGATGAACAGTAGCAGAGAACTGTTGTTGAACAGGACAAAGAGTTTTCTGCCCATCCAAGTCTGCCACTGTGCCTGACCCATTGGACACAGATTCCTAATTAGTTTGTATGTGTAAAAGCTCTAGAAAGACGTTTTCTTTGTCTAAATCAGAATAACAAAAAACAACTCATACTGTACTTCCACAGAAAAATTTCAATAGAAAGAATTTTGTGTTAGAAATGCACTTTTGGAAGCTGATTCCTGAGATGTCTTTTCAATGCAAATGCCAGGTTGCTTAAAATGTTCGGGAAAAATTCAGCCATCATATTTTGCTTGTCAGTTTCGTCTAGATCTAGTAATTATTTAACCCTTGAAGTAGCACAACTAAAATAGAAGTGACAGCTCAGCTGAAGTTATCCAACAAGAATGTTCTCAGGTTTAGTCACGGGGCTATTTTACCAGTTCGCATTGTGGGCATTTTTGGAAATGCCATAGTATCATTAGCCTGTTAGGAAAGTGTTCAGAGACACTCAAGTTAGTCAAGAAGACAAAAAAACTTCCAAACATTAAGGAAGACTAGGCATTGCTCAGTAAACCATAAACCCACATGCATGTTTACTGCTGCAGTAAACTGCCCTCCTCTGCTATTAAATGCCTGATTTTCACATCCGAGTAGGATGAGAAGTGCAAGGATTAGATAAACACAACATATCTTTGTTTTCATCTCACTGCATCTTATGTTTCAAATCTTCCAAGTCCAGCACCATTGTTACTTACAAGGTGGCCTTTTCAAAAGCAGCAAGGGAGACATCATCAAATGACATGAAGGAAGCTCACAGAACTATAAAAGCACTTTAACAAAGGCAAAAACTTTGTATGTGCCATTCCCTTTCTGCCCAAACGTAAATTAAATGTGCATTTCAGATTGTTGGTACTCCATGCATCTCACATTATTATGTAGAAGGGGAAGCTAAGTTAGTCCATTACAATGATTCATATTCTGTCTGAGGAACACAAACATTTTCTGATGAGACTGGGGACTGGAGCATATTAATGCAGTTGAAATTTTCCAGCTCCCAAAACAGACAGAAAAAAAAAAATGTTACAAGGAATAAAACTAGAATAGCTAATATTTCTGTCTGTACAAGTACAGTAAAATGGCAAGTGCTCTGCATCTCTGCTGCCTGGCACTGCGTTCTGTCTGGTTTTTATCACCTGAGCTGTGCAGGACACATCCGAGCAGAAGGTGCTGGCTCTCGGTGCTGTGCTCCTGCGTCCACTCTGGTTCCTGCGGGCAGGAGACGTTTTGTGTTAGCCGTGCTGTCCATTGAATGCAAAGCAGAGAAGTGAGATTTTAAATTCTTTTGGTCATTAGAAGATCCTTGTGCACCTTTTTGAGGATTAACAGAAAGTGGTGATGACATTTAGGGCAAGTTTCAGGAGTATTCACCTGGTAAAGAGAAGTGGGTACAGGAAGTTCAGCTTTATGCAACAGCGTGTCTACATCCGTGTACTTTCCCCTACCACATTTGGCTGCTGCAGCTACACAGCCCTACTCCCATCAGACCAGGGCTCTGTCCACCCCAAGTGGTTTAATTACATTTCCTCTTTAAATCACAGTAATTAGTTGAGGTTTCCTAGGAGGCTCAGAGGAACACCATTGAGCATTTTTTCTGTGCATTGTTGCTTATTTTTTCTCTGAGTCTGCTGCATTGTGTAGATGTGCCTAGTGAAAAAGCTCTTGCAACGCATCAGGGAGACAGATGTATTTCATTTGTGATTTCAGTGATTTCCATATATGAGAGGATCCTTAGAGATGTCTGCATGAAATGAATGCAGCTGCTCAGGTTGCCTAAAAGAACAAGCATACGGAAAATAAATAAGTCACTAAGATGCTCTCGTTTTCTGACTATTCTCACTGATGTAAGCCTCCATCTGTCTGCCGAGTCCTGAACCTTCACTGTCATTTACCACGAATACCTCTCCACCTTCTGCCAAATACATGTTCTTTCCACATTCTGACAGGTCACTACAAAGTGCAGCCTGTCTGTAAGGAAACCCCAAGCCACTGCTCCCTCATCAGCCTGGCTCCCTGCCCTGCAGACCACCCAGGTGAGGGTGAAGAACTGAATCCAAGCAGAGAAAGAAAGTGAGTCACCCTGGGCAACACTCTGTTTTCTGCTGATGTCGACTGCATGGGCTCTTCCAGATCAAGGCTTAAGATTTCAGGCTGTTATATAGAGATAGCACAAGGTTTTTCCATACCCTTTATGATAGGGTCTTGAAATTCCAAGTCTGGCTAATATAGAATCCCTAGGAAAAAAACCTCCTTTTGCTACGTTCCTGATGTATCTTACAGTGCCACTGCTCAAGTGGTTTAGAAAAGCACAGAAGTGCAGGAAATATGAGTATCCAGGTGGCTTGAACCATGGCTGGGAGGTTTCTGTTGGCAAATTTACCATATTTTTCTGAAGTGACCTCAGAATCTGGCCTGTCATTTTTTGTCAAGTACTTGGGGGTTAAAAGGTACCCAGTACTTTTTTGTAAAAGTACTTGGCCTTGAATCCTCAAAAGGTGTCTGAAATCACCCCAAAGACAACATGAGCTCATACAGTGACTTTTATCTGTGTGCCTCTGTACCATATCATCTGTTCTTGGGTCAGACAGTGCCTTATCCAAGCAGGTGCAATATGCATCACTACGTATATGATGGAAAGGCTGCAAGTTTCTCTTTGTGCTGCACATGTTGCTGCTAACATACGTAGATGTAAGTGAATTTGCTGCTCTGACAAAGGAGGGTGCAGTGGTGGAAGAACATAGCAAGGATCCCTTTATTTTTCCACTGTCTGTCCCTCCCTTCCCGCGTGCTCTGTCAGATTTGCTTGGTGCAGGGTTGGACAACCCAATGCTGCTTTGTTGAAGAGCTGGACAAATGCTTCTCCAGGGCAGCTGGCAGCTCCAGATGGGACTGAGTGCCATCATTACACACAGTCAACACAATAACTGGAGTCATAATATAGGTGTGCATTGCAGCAGCTGCTGTCACCGAGACTTTGTGCCAGCAGTGTTGAGCTGGGAATGTGTAAAATTTTTGTATCTGTGGGAATTTTATGCCTTCTTCTCATATATCTGGCTGCTGGAGAGCGGTTGGCAGCTCAGCGTGGCTTTGACGTGTCTCAGACAGGTGGTTCCTTTTGTTCTTCTGCAGAGGTGGCTCCAGTGGTACTAAAGCATCACGTTCATCTTCCTGCGCTAGATTTTGCTTTTGTTCCTTCTCAAGCAGCGAGGAATTTGTTATGATTTAGCCTTAAACCTGAAAAGTTTTTTCCAGCTCAAAGGCTCAAAAACTTCTAACTGAAAAATCTGTCGCTTTCAATTCATCTGAGAAAGAACTAAAGCAATCCAACAAGTTCACTTTTCTTTGCTAAATACTGAGTGTAAGTCAGTGATTTCAGAAACGTTTCTCTCAACAAGGGACAGCAATGCTCTAGAGGGCAGGCTTTGCCTGTATTAGAAAGTGGCATTTCCAGCTAAAGCCCAAATTCAGTCTGCCCTAATAACATTTCAACTACTTAGCTTTCTTTTTATTCATAAATCAGACAAATCAATAATTGTTTAAAATGTGAAGGCTTTAATTTGCTGGCATTACATGAGGAGTAAAGGCAGCATTAAATTAAAGATGCTACTGTGATGAGGTCATGATGTCTGTAAATATGCAGGTCACCTTTTCAGTGCTATGGGCTTTTCTTTCCCGTTGGTATTAAATAGGTTTTTTGTTGAAAATTAGAAAAGGCCAGCATCTGGAAATCCAGTTATTTTAATGTTTCTTGTTGAACTGTTTGCAGTTTCAGAGAACACAGCATTTTTAGAGCATGTGTTGCTGTATAATAAAAACAGTTGTAAAGAATTTGCTGGGAGGTCTCTGATGGTCTCCTTAGCAGTGGTCTTTGTCATAATTGGTGGTGAAAAATTCTTAGGTGAAATACGTTGTCTTATCCCACAAGGTTTGGGTTAACGTTTATGGCTACATACAGACTGACAGACAGCCAGAAGGCTTCAAAAAATCTTTTGTTATTTATGTTTATAATGAAGATATTGGTGTGTTCTGAAATGGTGTAACTGTGCTGTGATCAGTGGAGCTGGTGCAGTGGACCTTATCTAGAGGATCTTCTCAGATCTGGTGTGGGCAGGAGCCTGGTGTCACAACCTGTGTGTGACGGGCAGGTGGGCTCACCTGTAATGAGATCAACAGCACTTTGGCACGGGCACAGTGCCATTTCTCCTCCTGGCCTCTGAAGGTGCTGATACACTTCTAGTCAGTTCTGCACTCACCTAGCATGTACCAACATGTGCTCAGTTGCCAAAATAAGTCTCCTGAGTGAGTGAGTGAGTGATCCTGGAGGAAAAGGGGTCTGCAAGAAGGTGAAAGGAAGCTGACTTTATTAAGTGTTTTATGATTGCTTTTATTTCCCACATATAAAAGCTCAGGGGAAAAACACCACACTAAGATAAAAAGTAAGGAAGAGATCTATATTGCTGAATAAAATCTTACCGTCTTTTTTGTTGCTGCTGGGCTGGTCAGTAAGGGTACAGAAATGATCATCCTTGTGTGTGGCTGTGCGTTTCAACCAAGTGAGGAGGTTGAGGTCTGTGAAAAGAAGGTGAGAGACAGTGTATAATTTAAACATCAGTTTGAAATGCCTGTCTCCTCGTTACAATTTGTTTGTATAGCAATTTCACTTTTCTCTCTCTTTTGCGCTCTCTCTGTTTTTTTCTTGTCAGACCTTTACAGCTCACCTTTTAAGGCATTCACAGTCTTTGGACATGGGGTGAAATGATTAATAGCCTGTATTGATTTTTTAAAATGAGGAGATACAGTAGCATGAAGCAGGGAACAGCAGACTTAAATTTCCATTATATTTTTACTCCTGGAGAGGGTGCTTGGAAATGACTATTTCTAGTGGAATGTCAGTGAGTTTCTGAATATTAACAGTCTTTTCTTGTATTTCTTTTAAGGCTGATAAATGCTTCCATTTACTTTTTTTTTTTTTTTCCTCCTGTTCAATTCTTGATTCTGTTAGGAACAGATCATATTAAATGGGATTTTAAAACAAAATGTCAGAAGAAATAGATTAATTGTCTGTCTGTCTGTACATGATTACCAAATGAACTGTACATTAGTATGGTGGAACAATGGAGCATGCAGATAGAAAAATCATTTTTAAGGGATCTGTGAAATTTAGAAAGCCAATTACTATTCTGCCAATGGAGAATTTTCCACTAAACATGTCCTAGTAAAAGTTTAAATGCCTATTAATTAATGTTTAACTGGTTCTTAATGGCAGTGAAGTCTAGTGACAGTGTGACTTCCACATGAAAATTAGTCTGATGTTGGCTCTCTGGAACGAGGAGATACATCACTGTTAATATGATAGCCCATTTATTACCCTGGTGTCTTAATTCCACTGCATTCAAGGGCAGTGAAGTGAGAATATCATAATCAGTTTGGGTAGGAATTTAAATTAGAGGTACATCAACATGGTGGCTGTGCACCGGCCTGAAGGTCGCGGAGAAAGGCAAGAGGAGCTTCAGGAACCGGGCGGTGGGTGAAGCTGCTGACCTGGCCTCTCCAGCGACCAGCCGCTGGGGGCAAACCCTGACACGGGCTGGGGAGGGGCCTCTCGCTTCATCAGATGTCACTGTCACCAAGGGTGTATGTGGGGCACCTAAAAGACCTTCCACTGCTGTCTCTTCTACAGTTCTCCGTGGAGCAAAAGTATCTGCTAGATTTTTCTCCACCTGACCCATCTTCATTGCCATCAAGGTTGCCAGTGAACCACTAGATGTATGCAATGCTGCTGATCTTGCTGCAGACCTACATTCTTGTCTTTATCCCTGTCCACACCTTTGCAAACAAGATCTCTGTTGCTAATGAGAGGGAGCTTTGTCTCAGAGGGGCCTGAGTGTCACCAGCAGGAACTGGGAACAGCAGAGTGATGTTCTCGTCCGCCGCCTGGATTCAGGTAGCCCATCTTACCATGAGACTGCAGGAGCCAACACAAGCCCAAGCTGACCTCCATCAGCCACCTTATTTAAAGGCATAGGATGCAACCTTAGTGGGCCTAAGAGTGCACTGGGATGTATGTAAAGATGTTGTGTCCTGTCAATATGAACTGATTGGTTTGGTGCTGCAGTAACTTATAGGACAGTTTCTGCTCTCTGTATGATTCAGGAAGGAATTTGGTCAGTATAGTGTTTTAAAAATAAACTGTGAGATAAGCAGGGGTTTTGGTTGGGTTTTTTCCTTGCCTCAGGTATTTTAACTTACAAAGTCTAGCATGTTATTTCAGAGGTACTGGTGACCTGGTATTCTGGCCTACTCAGAAGGATTTTCCACTCCTGACCTGACATCTGTGATTTCCAGTTATTTTTGTTTCTAAGCTTCTGAGATAAAGACCGGAAAGAACCAAACTCTGTCTCCTCAGATGTGGCTGCAGGGAGAGTACTAAAACCTCCAAATAATGATCTCCTTGAAAAATCCTATCCTGTTCTGCCTTAGCCTTGAAATTCCTGCAAAGTTGAGGGTCTTAAAGGGAATTCAGTGTTGCTCCCATGAACCACTATCTATGTTAGAACTGTGCATGGTAACTGCATCTGTGGATCAGCTGTCAAAACCAGTCAACAATAAGACTTGTCTCAGGTTTCCTCTGCTTTCTTCTTTGTTGGCTCTGATTGTGAAATAACTGTAAGAATGAGTGCCTCTGTAAAACTGCATTTGACTACAAAAGATGAATTGTTTGTGTAGAGGATTGTAGAACTGTACTGAACACCTTTGATTCAAAGTACTATGCATGGATGCTTGAAATATGACCAGTAATTAATGCAGTGAAAATTGAGGATTTCAGTATTACCAGTGTTCTGTTCTGGAAAAGATGAAGATGAAGCTTAACAGTCTGTAAAATTTTTTCTTTTAACTTTTAGAAAGGTTGCCCTTAAAACTTTGTTTCTGAGATCGACAAAATGGTTTGGGTTGAATTAAGATGGACCCAGTTTTTCCTTCCAAGCATGAAATAACACAATCTCACTTTTTCCTTGCTGTTACGTTTTCACCTTCTTTATAGTATGTGTGTTAATCTTGGTCTCATGGGAGATACTTCTTCAGTTTGATCACTATACCTTTATTCAGTATTGCCAGAGAGAAGATGTTCAGAATTCAAAAGCCAATGCTGAATAATTTGAACAGGCCCTACAAATTAAAATTTTAGATACAATGAATAGTAAGTTTGTGTTCTCTTCCATTTTACTTGAGATATTTTAGGGTGTGTTTCTTCTGGCATGTGCAGGTTCTACACATGTAAGTTTTAGTAAAAGCTCAAATCCTCATGCATTATCTTAACTCTGGTACTGGGGCTTTACCATGGATTACATTATGCTTTATATTCTTCTTAAGTCACAGAAATTTACAATGCTGTCAGTAGTCTACAATACACCCTGGCTATCTGGGCTACATGCATGTGAGAAGTGTGTTGTCATTAGAGAACTACAGTTTGGCTTGTTCTGGACAAAGAAGGTATGGGAAGCAATGGAGAGAAGGTATTTGGTTTTCAGATGAAGGAAATGAAGAGACACAGTGGTAGTAAGTGTTGGGGAAGAAACTATTGCTTTAAATATTTCTTGGGGCAGATCTCTCACACCTCTGTAGTTGGGAAAGAGCAGTAGCACTCAGATTCTAATCCAGATGCTTTGGGCTTTTCTGTAAGGCACAATAATGAGCTAAGTCCTGTAACTGGTTGGCTAAAATGACACTGTGTCTCCTTTGAGCTGCTGGAACTATGTTGTGCATCAAGGCCTTTGGAGGAGGAAATGGTAAACACCAAAGGGTGGTTTAATCTTATGAGGAAGGCGTAATAAGGGACTGAATGCTGAAGTCAGATTCAGAGAAGAAATTAGACAACCATGTTACAGCGTGTTTACAAAAGTAGAGCTGGACTAAGTGCCCATGCTGGTGCCCGTGCGTTCCCTGCATGTAGGGGTGACTGCGGTTCAGCCAAAAAGCTGCTCGCGCCAGTTGTCAGACACGGGCTTTCAGCTTGGTCAGCCAGAGAGGGGGCTGTAATTAACTGTGATAAAGATGTGTGGACCAGTTTAAAAAGAAGGGCAAAATTATTGGAAATCTCATCTCATTGGATTATGTTTTGCCATTTAAGACTCTAAGAAATCTTATTCTGTACAGTTAAAATTAAGCTCTTTTTTAGTCCTGTAACAAACTGCATTTGTGGAGCACCTCCCTTATGAAGAAAGGCTGAGGGAGCTGGGTCTCTTTAGTTTGGAGAAGAGGAGACTGAGGGGTGACCTTATTAATGTTTATAAATATATAAAGGGTGAGTGCCATAAGGATGGAGCCAGGCTCTTCTCGGTGGCAAACAATGATAGGACAAAGGGTAATGGGATCAAGCTGGAACACAAGAGGTTCCACTTAAATTTGAGAAAAAACTTCTTCTCGCTAAGGGTGACAGAGCCTGGAACAGGGTGCCCAGGGAGGTTGTGGAGTCTCCTTCTCTGGAGACATTTAAAACCCGCCTGGACACGTTCCTGTGTGACCGCACCTGGGCGTTCCTGCTCCAGCCGGGGGATTGGACTGGATGATCTTCCAAGGTCCCTTCCAATCCCAAACATACTGTGATACTGTGAATATAATATCACAGGTGTGCTGGAGCTGAGCACTAGGGTATTCAATCTAGCTGTGTTGTACAGCCATCACTGCAGTGTTTATAGAACTGGTAAGTCTCTGATATTTTGTCAGTTACTATTAACAAATATCAGAATGGAAACTGGTTATCAGTCTTAATGGAACAACTGATTGTGCAATTTACATCAAGGCATTTTTAATAAAATACCTAATCCTTAAAAGTACATAATTAGATTTACATATTCACATCACTGCAATTAGAAGTTGGTATTTAAAGGGCACAATTCCTGTTGACATGCTTTTAATCACTCTTCTCAAGTTTGCTTTTTCAAATTGCAGAGTTAAGATAAATATGCTCATTTGTTTCCCCCCCAGCCCTCAGGCATGTATTGTTTTTTCCTCTGGAATTAAATTTATATATTTAGTTTGATTTGTGCTAATCTGTAAAATAGATACATAAAAACGGGGCAATCCCATTCAGCACTGAAGACTTTCAAACCTTTAAAACATTGAGTTTCTTCAAGTGTTGAAATGTTCTGGCAACAGCAACACTGTGAATACAGCTTGAGCTTCCTCTCTTCTCAGCCATGTGCTTTTGCTCGCTAAAGCAAAGACATTACTACAGTCTTGAATGGATAAAGATCATGGACTGCAAACTGCCTCGTCAGCTTGTGACCCTGCACGGACTTCCACAGCCCCTTTGGTCAAATTTGTAAGAGTGGTTCCGTGAAAGGCATTTGCAAAGTCACTAGGGATTACTGCCAAAATCAGAGAGAAGCATGCCTGTGATTTTTCTAAAACCCAGGTCGTGCAGTGGCAGACGCAGCGGCAGCGTGTCCAGCCGTGCTGCCTGTGCTGCGGCGCTTCACGTCCACGGGTGCTGCGGCTGTCGCTGCTGTCACTGCAGCCTTGGCCTGGTTTGGTGCACAAACCTGTGGGTCCATCTGCTTCCGTCTTCTGCCAGAAGGGTGAATCTACCCAGGGTCCGTGGTGTGTTATACTCCCCTCTGCCTCCCCAGAACACTGTTCTTTCCCAAAGGCACCATGGAGCCCACACTGCATCATGTCCTCCTGCAGAAATGCATCTGCAGTTCCGCTCGTGCTGAATGGCATCTGCATTTGGTAAAAGTTTATGATTTTGCACTTTTAGTAGCCTGTATTCTTAGATATAATTAGGAAGGTTGTTGCTTCAGAGCCCTGAACTCTTAAAAATTATGTAAAGACTTAACATTATATAAAGAGATGGAAAAGAAAAAGTTAAACTAGTGACTAGGATGAGATTAATAATTCAGAATATTGAAATGAAAGGTGAAAATCACACAGGCAATAAGTTAATGCTCATGTTCTGCTGACCAAACAGGTTTCGATACGAAATGCTTTCTCATCAACTGGCGAAAATAGTAATGGCTGCAGTGTCCCTGTGGTACAGCTGCCCTTCTTTCACTCAGGCAGCCACTGAGGATAGGTTTAGCTGTCTTTTTAGGAGCATGTAGAAAATGGTATTTGTTTTCCATGTGCCACTAAAAATAAACTGTGTATTTATTTATTTATTTATTTATATTCTAGTCCTCCCTTTTGCTCTCCTGAGTTAACCTCTGGTTGCCTGTGTATGTAAGGATGTTGGCCTTCCTTTGTTTCTGTTTCCCCTGTCTTCCTTTTTCCTTTTTTTTTTCTATCCATTTATCCTTTTTTTCTTTTCCCCTCAGTTTGTTTTTCCTTTTCCCCCCTTTTCTCTTTTTTGTTTTTCTCTTCTATTTTTTTTCCATTTTTCTTATTTTCCCATTTTCCATTTCCTTTTCCTCCTCCTAATGTTTGTTTTTTTTTTTTTTAAATGTGCTCTTTTTTTTTTTCTTTTCCCTTTTTCCTGTTCAGTAAGTGGTGCAGAGCTTTTAAGCCTTTGGCCAGATGAGGACCAGGTAATCTGCTGTGGAGACACCGAAAGGTCCTTCTGCGTCCAGGCATGTGTCTGCAAAGGAGTTGAAGCCCGGGTCCCAGCAGCCCATGCCTGATGGATGGGGAACAGGAGGCTGAAGCAGCTGCCAGTGCTCTGTTGGTGAGCCGGGTCCCGCAGGGGCTGCAGGGAAGGCAGCTGGGTTAAACCACCCTGCAGAGCCCAGCTCAGAGCTTGGCTCTCACTTTTTGGTGGGGATAATGATTTTTCTGTTGCGATCCTGAGTGCAGGTTGGAGCAATAAATGTCCAGCTTTCCCTACCCCAGACCTGTAGCAACATTCACAGATTCTCTGGTTAAAATAATCCAGAGCTGTTGTGTGCATCTCTGCATATGTGTGCAGCTCAGCACAGAGAGATACCAATTCAGAAGAACTTCTTTATTTTTTTTCCTGTTGTTACATACTTAGCTAGGGAGTCACCTTTCTCCTCTTGTGAAATGTTGTTTTGCTACAATGTGCTGACTGAGAAGCTCTTCTTGCCATGCAGGAAAGTGAGAAAAAAAGTTCAGGAAGAACAAGTACTACTGTAGGAGGTCTATGATATACCTTAATTTACTTGTGGCCATCTATAAAAGGCTGTCCTGTAGCACCTCTGACGGTTATCAGTGCTCTTACAACCCCAGTCCTGCCCCAGACCAGGGTGGGAATTAGGATGATGGGCATCTCCCTGCCAGATGGGGCGTACTGCAGATGTGAATGTAGAGGAAGCCACTTGGACTGATTTATTCCCACATGTGCTGCCTGAATGCTGCATCCTGTTGGCAAAGCAGAGACCAGGTGGTTTTTAATATTGACTTGGCAAAGTCCAGGACTTGTGGATTTTAGACACTCGGTTGCAAAGCTCCCCAGGGCACCGTGTTTGTGGGAGTGGTAGGGGAGAAGAAGACGGTGTGGTCTGAACTGCAGCTCGCAGCAGCTTCGTGGAATGGTGACCTTTGCACTCACTCCTTGGAGAACATGGGGATGAGTTACTTCCTACCAAACAAAGCATCTGGAGTGTTTCTTCCATGGCTTGGTCCCTTTTCATTATCGCCAGGGAAAACAGATTTCATAGTTGACTGAGCACCAGTTTTTACTCTAGTTTGAGTATAATTTGATAGCACACACTGACACAGCATGATTAGTTTTTCATAGGTGCTCAGTTCTGAATACGATATTCTGAAGTACTAACATCAAAGATGGATCCCAAATCAATATTTCTATAACATACTAATGGAAGTCTGCTGAGACGGTGCTGGTTATGTAGGTGCTTTGGATAAGAACGGTTTAGAATCACTGAATAGCATGTGAGGGGGGAATTGCAATTGAAATCAAAGCTGCTGTGGGAGGTGTTACATTTAATAGAAATGTGACTGTTTCAACACCTCTATTATACTTCATAAGTATGAAGTAAAATGAAAAATGAAAGTTAAATGAAATAATGTGTTACTGGTATCTCCAGAAGCACATTTCAGAAATTGCCTTTCTTGACCTGAGCAACATCTGATGAGTCTAATCTGATTACATGCAGTGAATTTGATGTGCCTAATTCAAATAGTAATGAACTTCATTCGACATTACAGTGATATGAAAAGTTTGATACATTTGGCAGCCTTCTGTTTACAAAAGGTTCCCACAGTGGAACAGGCAGAAAACGGCCTTGGAAACACAAACACCCTGACTAGCACCTGGCTCTGCCACTAATGAGAAGTAACTACTTACTTTTGGACCAGAAAACTAGCATGGAGTTAACACTGGTGCCTTAACTTACTTGTAACTGCTGGCAGTGTGGTTAGCTAATTTATTCCTACCGATTTTTGTTACTGCAAAGCATCTTTTAAATGTAGCTTTACCCGACTGCTTTTGGTGCTGAGGGGTGGAAATCAGTATTTCCTATTTCTCACCATTGGCTTGGTGTCAGACTGATCAGGACCTTGTAAGTGGTTATCACCACTTCAGGGGAGTGTCAAAATGCAAGGACAGGAGGGATCAGTCATCAGCACAAGGCAAATTCATTCAAGAGGAGGAACTGTTTTAAGTAAAGACTTTCACGCCAATAGAGCAATAACAGGTAAAAGCATTCATGAAATTTATTCAAAGAATTTTGCGATAACTGTCAAGTTATTCAACAGTTTTCTTTCATGATCATTTACTTCACGTACTCTGACTTGGCAAAGCCTTTAGGAAGACATTTAATCAGGAGGATGCAAATGGTGCTGCTCTCTTCAAGGGGAAATCGGCACTTAGAAATAGCAAATATTTTCTTCATTTATTTATTTTTTTCCTGCAGTGCAGTTGGAGAAATTTGCTGCAAGTTTTCAAATATTCCCTCAGCAGGGCTGTGCAAATCATTGCAGAGAAGCTGCTGCTGGGTGACCTGAAAGAAGAATGTTTCTGGTTGCATGCCAAAGCAGAAACCCTAGGGAACCAGGAAAGAAAGAGTTTTTTGATTGAATAAAACTTTTTATTAATCACTATTTTTTTTTTTAAATTGAATGTGTTAAACCTGGTCCCAAAATAACACCTCAAATTAAAAATCAAAATGCTTCCCTTAGAAAAATGTCATAATATATATTTTTTTCCTGACATGCCTACTGCACAATGCAAGTTTGCAGAAGTTTTGGTTTCTCCAAACTGCCTTCCACAGAGAATGAGCTGTTTATAAGAAAAAAAAAATTGTCTTTCTGTCATGATTTCTTCAATAGAGTTGGCCAAATGTTGCAAATACTTAGCAAGTGCTACTTATAGTCTTTGTTTCCTATCCAGAGTGATGGAAACAGGGTTTTCCTTTGAGTGTGCAAGGTTGACACCGTAACTCTGGTCATACATACTATGTGATTCATACGACATTTTTCCTTTCCATGAATTGAAGAATTGGAAAAGGAGGCTAAAGACTTAAATTCAGCCTAATTTCTACCTCATTTTTTGTACATCGTGTTTCCTACTGGATGACCATAGGTCTTCAGAAACATTTACCAGGAAAAATGTTTTACAAAGTGATTTTGGGGAAAATTGGACATGGGCTCAAGTGTCTTTACCTCTGTGTTACAAACAGGTTAGCTGAAACATATAACGAAACAACTTGCCAAAGTGGCCCTCTAAGTAGGTGGAGAATTGAAGAGCAGCAGCTGGTTGTCCAGGTTGCCCTCCCTGCTCCCCCCGCAGGGTTACACCTGCATTTCACACCGAACGCTGCTGAAATACATTCAATTCTCTGTTTCCTCGTGCCTGTTTCTGTGTCTTTGCCAGAGGGCAGCATGTGGGCCTTCAGAGCTGTAAGTGCTTCAGACTGTTCAGTTTGGATATTACGGTGATCATATTTTTGATTGTGGAACCATGGTGATATTTAGAAATCAAATGTGTGCCTTGTCTGTCTTTATAACCATCTAGATTCATGACACCCAGACACAAATGAAATGGAAAAAGGCCTCTGTGACACAGATCCCTGCCGACACTGACTGTACAAGTAGAAAGACACCTAGACAGAAGGTAAGAGAAGTCTCTCTTAATTTTTAAACTTCACTGATGTAAAACCTAATGAGGTGATTTTAATTTATTTGGCTACCAGCAACGGTATTTAAATGAAGCACATAATTTGTTAAATACTAACAAATATGCTTCAGGCTGTAAAGCTAATGTAATTTTTTGCTTCACTGGTAGCCTTGAAGGCATTTGATTTCCCCCTGCCCAGACTTGATCTTCATCTGTAAGCAGGCCATACCAGCAGATTTGATCAAGCATTTTTGTTTGTTACATTTCAAAATATGGCATTTTAATTTCTTCTTTAGCCTATTGGACCCTTCCTTGAGCCCATTCCAAAGCCCTTGCTGCCTGTCCATCTGCCATTGCCGACATGTGTCTGTGCAGGAGCGCCGAGCGAGCTGTGCTGGCCACTCAGCCCTTGTTCCAGTGAACCCCTTGTCACTTGTGTATCGTTCTGCTGCTCCCTTTGTTTCTCACATCGCGTTCAGCTTAGGCAGTGGAAGGGTTTCTGACAACTGGACACCAAAAGCTCCTCTAATCATTTTGTCAAACAGAAGGCTATAGATTTTAGGACCTTATCACAGCTTTCATTGCGAGTACTTGTGTGCATCCTGCATCTAAATTTTCCTCATCTGTTCTTAGCCTTGACCCTGTGATTTGTGAGACAGAGCAGGCAGCACGGAGTCCTCTGGAAGCATCACAAGCTAAATGCTCACACTATGTCATGCTTACTTCCTTGCTTGGGGAAGAACGTGGGATATTTCAATACATAATGGGTCCTATGTATAATTTATTATTTCAGAGTATTTTACCAGGGCTGTGTCGTTATTTTGGGGGAGGGAGGAAGGGGGATATTGTTTGGTTATTTTGCAGGCAGAATGATGTATGAAGCTTCAGAGAGCTATTTTAACCATCTGATACACATGAAACTGGACTAAGGGGTAATTTGAATGATAGATTTTGTGTGTGTGAGAATTCTTTCAACATGAAGCCACATAAATATTGGGGTCTTTTATAATGACTGTAGTTGCAGAGATTTTGATGGACATTTTTAATACACCAAAGTAAATTGCTGTTAGAGTGAAAAATGAAATGTTTTCCAGCTAAAGAATGTTGAAATGAATGTGTGTCTGTGGAGATACTGGAAATGGTTGTTAGCGAGCAAGACCAGTCTTCAAAGACCAAAGAAATGTTGATTGTAATAGCTTTGTTCAGTAAAAAATAAAAAGGCAACATTACAAAATTTTAAGTAATATACAGAGTTAATACAATGTTCTTGCAGGAACATTTTGCCAGGAAAAAGGAGAAATATTATTTTATTCCAGATACGGGGAGGAAAAGCATTATTTGACTCACAAATCTTCTGGAAGAATGGTTATATTCTCTGTCAAATATATGCAAATTAAACTGTATTTTAAATCTTTTCACTGGTTGCTGCTGGGTGGAACATGTCTCGAGGGTGATCCAAGGAAGGGTAACATTCGATAAACACACATGGCTCTGGGCAAGCTCTGTGCATCCCCACAGCGCCATGATGCCAGTGAGATTTCTGCCATGCTTCGTGGTTTTTCCTCCTCCTTCGGGCTCCGAATCAAATCCATTTGAAGTCAGTGGGGATATCTCTGTGGACTTGAAAGAGCTCTGGATGAAGCACTGTGGAGGAAGTGACGGTCAGGATGTACTGATCTGAGCCTCACTGTGTTTTGCTTTGCTTTTCCCTTACTTGCTGTAATTCCAAAAAAGAACATGCCATATTCCATCTGTTCTCAAGCAGCCCCGGGCCATGAGCCACCGTGTCCCTGGGCTGCCAGAAGAGGAAGGAGCGCAGTTGTTCTTCTGTTCTCCCTTGGCAGCTGTCTCTTTCCACCAGAACTTCTTTTCCTTTCTCATTATATGGTGCAGTGGAAGAAAGTATAATATCTGGCATCTTAATAATATTAGTTTTATGGTGATCTGGTTTTAAGCTGTGAGATGAACCCGGTTTCTCTACCCACACACAATGTGTGTTTGTGTGTGCAGATAAATTTAAGTTATAAATTTTAAGTTATAACTTTTCTTCAGAACTTAAATTACTATGAGTGAGTATTTACATGAGAGAGGCAGAAACAGTGGATGTCCCCATCCCAGGGATAACTGCTATTGCTTAGCAATTTTTACAGCTAGTGGAAGGACAAAAGATTCCTTGGAATCATGTTGCTGAAAATGGGATCAATTTCGGAGCCAAAATAGTCTACTTAAAATTCTTCCCAATGGGTGCTTTTCCAGGCAGGCCCAGACAGGCCTTTGGACATTTGAACACGGGGGCCCAGATATTCCACCCGCTTCCCTCCCTGCTGCTGTCCTTGCCAGACTCCAGCTTCATGCCCTTTTAGCTCCCTTCCCGTTCTGATAACGGAGCCTGCAACACGGAGCTTGCAAAGGCTGGGGGCAGGCTGGGGCGGCTGTGATACGGGGCTTAGATCCTCTGATGGGGGGAACCTGGGGCAGAGTGAACGTTTTCCAAAGGGCAGCACAGCAAGGTTGGACTTCACTTGTCAAAATAAGCAGCAAAGCTCTTCTGGAAACACAGTCTTCCTCTCTTCCAGCAAAACCTCTCTTTTGCTGACTTTCAATGTCTGTATCTGTGATGACTTTCCTGTAGCACAGAAATTCTGCTTCAGGCAGATTTTTGCAGAACAAAATTCTTGTAATCGTCTCCTGTGGTAGAGGAAAATACATTTTGTAGTGAAATGTTTTCTGGAGTCTCAAACACCTCTCGCACATCTCCTTTCACACCAAAAGGATGATTCCTAAGTGCCGCAAGAAGATGCATTTTGCAAAGCAAGTTTGCAGCTAGTAGCTAAATATATTTGTGAGATAAGCAATTTCACTGGAAAGATAACTCTCCCATTCCTTACCCCAAAGAAAAAGAAACAAAAGCTCACTTTATCCAAATTACTTAAAGCTTCTAATACAGCATAGAGTGAAGATCGAAAGAAGATAAATGAGGGAAATTTCATATTAATCATGTAAAACACCATTGCTTGTGGGTGATCTGGGTGATCTTCGCTACTTGCTGCTACTTTTTGTGCTGTTTCCTAATATTCAAGACCTTGCCACTGATCAGAGGGGAGCTGGGTGTTCCTGTGGAGACCAGCACTGGCAGCCCCTGCGTGTTGTGGGAGAAGGCTGCTGAGATCCCAAGGTAACAGCTGCATAAACCTGATGAATCTAAAATTGATACTGAATGTAGGTATGCAAGAAGACCAGGAGATGTGCTTACATCTGGTATGTGACCACTAACGGTTTTTATTAATCATGAACCCTCCAAATGGTATTCAGCCAAAGGAGAAAAGAGAAGAAGTGTGAATCTAGTGTTTAACTCCGCAGTGAAAGAAGCTGAACTGGAAAATTCCAGTTACCCATTTTTTGCTATTATATGAGCTGGAAATTTGCCCAACAGGTAGCTGATAACTTACTTAGTAACTCCAGGATGCTCCAGGTTTCCATGGTGGCAGACTATAAAGAAAAAAGTGTGAACTGGCATTTTCCACCCATGCAGTTCTGTGGCTCCTTGAAAGAGAGGAGTTTGCTCATGAATTGCATCTCGAGCCAGAGGCTGGGAAAGTTGGAAAATAGACCATCTTCCCAAGCAACTTGCTGTTCCTGCCCAGAGGTAGGGAAGGGACAGAGGATGAAGTCGGGCTGCCGTGCTTCCTTTGTGTCTAATCTGAGGACAGATCTACCAGGAACATGGCATTTTTGTGCACCAAGTTCTTTGCACTTTACCTGTGTTCATCATGGTCCATCCCGTACAAGTCTAGAGAGCAAGACTCTGGAAACACTAGCAAAACCAATATTTTTACAACAGAGCCATCTTAACATGAAAAATGCTCATTTGGAAAGAGGACACTGCACAAAAAAATCATAAAGACACAATCATTTTTTGTCTGGTATGAGCAGAGCAAAAATAACATTTTCAAATATTATATATTGAAATCTCATGGGGGAAAACAAAAGGAGTCAGTCATGCAATAGCAGGGAACAAAGAAAATATACAGAATCCCTATGTACATTTAACTTCATAAGCAGGGTTAGATTCCTTGGAACTCTAATTCGAAGGTTTTGAAGCATCCATATTAGAAGACACTGACCTGGAGTAATAGTGTGATTGATAAGATGAAAGAAAACTGAAAGAACTGGTATTTTCTCTTTTCAACAAGAAAATATACATTAGTGTTCTCAATAGGATTACAAGCTAGGAACAGGTACAAAAAGCATATTGGCCTGATGCTGTGGCCTGCGTGTGGTGTTCAGACTTGCACCTGCTTTTAGGGCAGGTTCAAATGAGGAACTCCCTTGCCATCACATTTTATTCCTGCAGTGAGAGTCTGTCTTAATTTAAAATGTAAGTAAAGCTTATAAAGCAATGGGTACGAGGAGAAGCAAACACAGTGGCTTTATGAATTAATGTAAATTCGATATCCTAATTCAGATTTTAGTCTGTAGCCAGAGTGGGATTGAAATCTACTTGAGAGGCAGGGTCCTCAGCTTCTGTTCAGACCTGTTTGTCCGTGGCCGGGCTCTGCCCGCGCCATCCTTCTGCAGCGACTCCCCTGCAGCCGCTGCTGCCGTCCTTCCCAGAGAAGAGGGGTGATGTGGGCCTGTCATCCAGATCCTGCAGGGCTCAGTCAGACCCTTCAGAAGAAGAAAATATCTGTAGAATTATGAAAAATGCTTCCAGCCCCCTGAGGGAGTGACTGAGGAGCACATTTGTCTCTTAGAATCCCTCTCCTTCTTAAGGTGGCTGAATGCAGCTGCAGGCGGCCTCATTGCAGGGTGCGTAGCCAGCCCTCCTTGAATGCTCACACCAGACACCTGGTATCTTACTGGGATTAAAGCATTTAAAGAATGTCATTGTTACTAGTTTGGGGGCAGAATTTTACATTTGGACTATACGCATAACCACATATGTACTCAATTTGGATTACATTTATCACATCCTTTTCAGCTCTCTGCCAATAGGTAGTTTAGGAGTGGCTATGATAAAATGATCAAAGAAAAGTGTAGCATGTTGAATTTAAATTGAAACTTCTGCATAAAAGTATAGAATTTGCCTTATGAGGTACATGTGGAACTGCATGTTATTTAGCAAATAAAATGGTGTATTTTTCATGTGAATTTTCACAGCTGGTCCATTAAGAGCAAGAGGAACAGCAGTGTAAGAGACTTCAATAACAGCAAGGGCTTACTTTCTCCCCTGGCCAGGGGAGTCCATTCTCCTCTAAGTGCCTTCCCTTATTCTGGCCTTCCCTGCCCCCCCTTACACTTGTGTCACTGCTGGAGCAACACCCAAAATGCAAAGGAGATTAATCAACCAAACCTTTTATTTTCAGTTTATTTTTTGAAAGAGCCATGGTGTGACAATGTTTTTACCTCTGTCAGCTCATTCTCTTAGCTGATCTGGGCTGTCATGTGTGTTAAGCCTTTCAGTAAATCAACTTTAATATTTAACGCTTCACCTTAGTATCTGCAAGAGGAAGGTCTTGCTTTTATTTTAATGTCAATATATTTGGCTTACACAGGCCTTTTAAATGATTCACAGCGTATCTTAACAAGCCTGTTGAACAGAATATAATAGTAATAAAACAAACCTAGTTTTCATTGATGGAGATTACCAGCTGTTTTCATTGAAAATGATGAAACAGTGAAGGGCTTTGAAAGATTTAAAACAAAAGGATTACCTAATTATCTGTATGCATATGAAATTATATCATCAGGTTTGCAGATGAGGCAAACAAAACTTCCATCTTCTGGTTGTGAAATTATGTGGGTATTGCAATTTACCTTCTATTACTTTAGCAGGGGCTGAATTGGAGCCATCTGCAGTTTTACTATATAAGCATGAGAGAGATTGCAAGAGCTGTATTTTCACATCTCTTTGATACAATAATGGAATTTTGTGATATAAAAAAATAAAAAGAAAGGTATGAATCTGAGAGAAAAGAGAAGATTGATTGGGGAATTTGGTTAACACTTGGATAAGCAATTTTAAATTCTGGATTTTCAGTAATAGATAGAACTGTGGAACTGCACACAACTTGAGAAAACCCATCTGAGCTGAGGCTTTTGTTCAAAAGGTTTGAGGAAAAAAAATTAAATGTGAGTGGGCATCTGCACTAGAAGGAGAGGAAATGGAAGGGCCAGTTATCTCAGCTGAAGAAGAGATTATGCATCAGCATCGATTAGTTCCCTAAAGAAGCCCTGACATTTTTGACTTGTGCTGTGCATTTAAATGGGTGAGGGAGCACAAATGAAGTTAGGTTTTATATCTGCCTGTGTATGTGCACTTTAAATGCAGTTGTACCATTCAATTAAGCCTGATGGTTCAATTTTAATTCCCAGATTGTAGCATTTAATATTTGGGAAAGAGAATATAATTCTGAGCATAAGAATTAGACGGCTCTGATGCAAATAGCTTTTTGAAACAGGTGCATTTTTTTTTTTTAATTTTATTTTTAAAGATAAAAATAAGGAATTTTCTATACTAGTAAGACACAAGGAGGAAATCTCCCACAGCAGAGGTGTTACAAAACATCCATGTTACAGAGCCCAGAACATAAAGTCTTATTCCTCCCCCAGGTGTGGTGAGGATAAGATCCTGCAAACAGATCTGGCTTTGAGAGGGTGTATCCAACCCTGCATCTCCCTGGCAACATAAATGTGTTTATATGTGTAGAACTCTGTAGTCCTTGGGGCTAGAGAAGGGACGTATTACACCTGTTTAAGCCTTACATCATTTTATTTGTAGATCTAAAGCCCCTAACTCGTAGTCTGAGAGGAAGGATGTTGTTGTGGTTTGGGCAGCTCCGAGCCTTTTCTGTGTCCTCCTGACTCTTTGGCGCCTGCTGGAACCCAATGGCCAAAGAGTCTCCGGCAGCCTGGGAGGCGAGAGGGGTGATGAGGGGAAGCTCAGGCTGCTCCACAGGGACACCAGTCTGAATTGAAGCTTTCCTGAAGTTCTGATGCTGTGAAGTGCCTTTATGAAACAGAGACTCCACTCGGGATTTAAATCCAGAGGTGTCTTCGATATACAGATGCTTTGCTCTACCTGGCTGGAATAAACAGTAGGCAGAAGGGATTCATATCCTGTTTGCCACAGCTGGTTCTCACAGCAACAGGGCAGCACATCTACAGCTTTTTAACATTTCTCAAGGCCAAACTGAGGGATAGGATGAAAGACAAAACAAGAAATCTACATAACCAAAGGTACTGATAGAAGCTAGAAGGATTCACTGATAGGTTTCATTCTGTGTAAGATGTGATAAAACTGCATTTTAAAATCAGCAAGATATTCTCACGTAATGTCCATGTTTTTTTTCTTCTGCTACAATTTAGCTTCGCTATTCAGGATGATCTCAAACAACACACCTGCCAAAATTTGTTCTAAAATATAGGGGGTTGTCATGACATACACCCAGTTTAGCTGAGAATAATTCAGAAGAGATGTTCCAGCGCATTCCTGTGTGTGGTGAGCTGTTTGTCATTTTCGGTTTTAATGCAGATGCTAGCAGAGTACAGACCTGGAGATAAGTGTTTTAAATAGGGCATCAAATAGGTCTGAACCAAAGAGTTTCATAAATATTCAAGCAAACACTGCTGCTCTTGAAGCCTATGGTTAAATCCACCAAACCCTGTAGCTTCAGCAAAACTGTGCAGTTGGGCTCAGTATGAACGTTGTGATGTTAAGTCTTCAGATCCTCTGTTGCCATTTTGTAAAATCTGCAAATTGTTTAAAGAATGATTTCAATAACAAACCATAATAATCTGTGAAGAAAATATGATTGAATTGGCAGTATTAGCCCATATTTGGTTAGGTCAAAGGGGGGAAAAAAAGGATTTAAGAGAGAATGAGATGGCAGAATAGAGAAAGAAGGAACCAGAGGGGCACACCAGAACTGTGAATATGTAAAAGGCTACCAAAAAAAAAAAAAAGAGTAATTTCTTGTTGTCCATTTCTGAGGGGAATATAGGAAGAAATTATATCCTTAGGTTCGAGCAAAGATGATTTACATTAGCTGTTAGGAAGAATTTTCAAATGCAAATTTCTGAAGCATCTAAAATACACAACTGCTTCATTCCCGTCCCAGAGAGACGAGAGTGGGGAGAAATGGCTGCCAAGAACAATCTCTGTGTTTGCATGATCTCCTTGTCTATTGTTCTCCTACTGTGGTGTTTTCCTTGGAAGGAAGTGATGTGACTCATCAAGTGAATATTCAATTAGAACCAAGGGGTTCACCCGGTCTGTAATTCATCTGCAATCTATATTTATATCCTTGCTATTATTTAGTTTACTCAGTGGAAGAGCTACACCATTATTTTCTGCTGCTCTATAAATATAGATGAGAAACAGTTTTGTAAGTATTTAAATAAGGTAAGCAGCAGAAGAAATTCAACTCAGAGCACATTGCCACATCTAACGGCTAAATTAGACTTTCGTAAGGAAATATGGCTGAACTGATGTGGCTTCTTGCTGGTTTGTTTTGTTGTTTTTTTTTTTTTTTTTTTTGAAATGTGCAAAAATTAAAAGGGGGAAAGGAAGAGAGAAGAGAGACAAAATAGATGGAGTATTTAGACAGGAGAACTATTTCAGTATTTGAGCTCAAATTCTTTTAAAGTACAGAGTACTGAGCCTGCGTCTGTGGATTCTTTAGTAATAAATTGTCTCTGGATGTGCCAGTCAAGACAAGGGCTTGTAGATGTGTGTCGTTAACGTGAGCTCTCCTCTTGCAAAGAACCGTGTGTGCTGAACTTCATTTATATGCAAATGTCACCTGGCTGTTTGCAGATGGCAGATCTCAGGCCAGATCTGAACAGAATTTGTGATAGATCATAGTATTTATTGCTAGGGATTCCAATGGGGAGATTATATTTGCTCTCGATTCACAGATGTCTAAGAGTCTCTCATGTGGAAGTGTTCACCAACATGAGAAAAACCTCACTGTAGTTTCTATTCCAAAAAACCCAGCAAATCAGCAAGAGTGTTATTTTTTTTGATGATGAGTATTTTATTCTTAATATGCTGATGCATAGGACTCTCGAGATTAGTTTGATTTAGGTATTTTAAAAAAAATAAATTTTAAAACCCCTTTTTTCTTTTTGACAGTGAAATGTGAGAGTGGGTCTATACACTGAGAATGCTTAAGAATTAGTGGAAAGGAGATGTGAAACAGATACTCCTTTGTTTGCAAATCATGATGTTCTGGTTTTCGGAGGAGGAGCTCTCTCCTGGCTTTCTCTGTTAGCGATATCTGGGTCCTTCGTGGCAGCGTGTCTGTCCCATCAGCGGGGGCTCCCAGGGAGACCTGGGCTGGTGCCATAAGTGCCATATTCTGTGTGCTCCTCTGGTCACCGCAGCTGGAAATCAGACCTATGTACGTGTTAACCCCCGTTTTCTTAACTGACTTGAGAAAATGGGACAACACTGTTTTCAGGCTTTCTGTTGAAGGAGGGTGAATCGTATGCATATAGAAGATGTCTGGTTCTTTTTTTTCCCCTTCTTTTTTAGCTCTACCTTTTAAATTTTTGCTGCAGGAATGGTTTGCAATTGAATTTGCTTCCTGTATTATTTGTGTATTTCCTGTATTATGTTTGCTAATT